>NW_010251843.1:0-9807 GCF_000690775.1 Eurypyga helias | reverse complement strand
CCTGAGGAGCACTGCTTGTTACTGGTCTCCACTGTAGGGTGGGTATGTTGAATATCAGTGCAAAGCCAGGAGGAAAATGCAGCCAGTAGCTGTGGTTTGAAAGGATTTTTCTGTTAAGGTTCTTATTTGTTGTAAGTGTATGCACTGGGCTTGTTTTACATGTAGTACTTCTGTAGCACTGACACTTCTATACTAACCCGAGCGTTTTCAGTGTTGTCTGTGGTTGTGGGCCAGAGCGCACGTGTGAGCGCAGTGTGGGGAAATGCCTAGCAATTGAGGGTCATCCCTCTAATGCTATAGCTAAGAAATTGCTCTTGCATTCTTACGTCTTGCTGGTTCTTCCTCTTGCACTAGAGAAGTTGTATCTGTAGAGAAACTCAAAAAATTTCCTTCAGTGGTTGCCTGAAGTGGTGCTGGTCTCCACTCCTTGCACCTATTCCTTGCTGGTTTGCAAGCTGGATGATGATGCCTTTGCTGCCAGCTCGCTTACGCCTTTCTTCTTTCTTCCAGATCCTATTCAGAGGTTCCTTTTTTCAAGTCCCACAAACCTTGGTGAGGTGCGCAGAGCGAACACCCTCTGTGGATGTCCAGTCTTGATTTAGCCAGAAGCCTCCCCTGATTGAGGGGAGCAGCAGCACTCTCCAAGCACTTGGGAGAAGGATAATGGCTGCGTGTTGTGGCTGCAGGGTATGGATGTGTTCCTGAGCTACGGGTGAAGGGGCCTTCGGAAGCACGGGTAGAATTGTTGAAGGGAAGGAGGAGAAGAAACTCATTGCCCACTCTTAACCTTCCTCATGCCCTGTCTGTTGCTGAGCTTTAGGCTGTAACCTTTCTCCTGTTTACTGAAAGTGTTGGTTGCCGTTTTCACAGCTGGCACGTATGGGATGAGAAAGAAGCCGCGCAGAAGGAAAATTTGCACTGCTTTCTTACCTCCTTTATGTTCATTTTTATTTCTGGATGTTGAAACACTCCACTGTACCAGCAAGGCTACCCGGCAGACTTCGGGCTCTGAGAGATGGGTCTGGATCCTGCACACACTCTACACACCTTCTTTCAAGCTTTCTGACAGGGTTTTTTTCCCCTCAGTTTTAGGATGTGGTTTGCACTAATCATGAATAGGTAGATCCGGTGTGATGAAGAACCTGAGAACATGGTACTGAACTTGTGGGGGGTTAGCATGATTTCCTGCAAGATTTTGTTGAAGCAGTGACTTCTGCTACGCTGCATTCCCATGGTGCTTTTTTGGTCCTTTGATCCAGAGCAGTATCTACTACAAAAGCTGAAGTTAAAACACCGTGAGCCTCTTGTCTTCAGCCAAACACAGACAATTGCAGACGTGACTTTAAACAAATCACTGGGTCCACCTAGCTTGTGGTGAAATAGAAGAAAATTGCTGCTGGTTGCTATCTGCTGAAGCAGCTTTTTTTTTACTTTTACCAGTCTAACCTCTCAGGTCTGTTCGCTTTGACTCAAAGGCTGTGTTGAAAAAAACCTAGAGCTTCTGCGGATCCGTTCTAATTTTAACTGTCTGACACCAAGACAGTTGGTGGTTTAGCGCTGGCCAAATTTTGGACTCCTCTCCATGTCTTTCACTGGGAAAAAAGGGACAGACCACACACACACATCCCAAAATTAAGCTGGTTACCTGTCCTAGGAAATAAAGAGAACCTGGACAGAAGGTGTCAGTAATCACTGAAAAGGTGGTGGTTTTTTGTTTTGGTTTGTTTGTTTTGGTTTTGGGGGTTTTTTTTTATTTCTGAAAAACTCAGTTTGTGCGAAGATGCTGAAATGAGATTGCAGTAGTAGCATGAAGTTTGCTTTTCCTTTGTACTGTACCTACAGGAACAGTGCTGAAACAGGGCATGTTTAAGCACTGTGGAGGTACAAGCAAACAAGCATTATTGAGTGTTACAAAATAATGTGGATGAGAAGCCTAATGAAGACAGAGGGGAACACATAGTAATGTGTCAAGTAAATAGTGGGTTCTCTGTTGGTTGGGTTTAGGGTTTTGGGGGGGTTTTTTTCTTCTTTTTTTTGAACCCAAGCAGGTTGGAAGCAGAGAGGAGAAAGAAAATAATTTCCCATTTGGTGCCTCCAGCCACCAGCAGCCAGCTACAGACCGTGGCCTTGCATCTCACTGGACTGGCAAAGGTGAATGATGCTGAGCTCGGTAGTTTTCAGATTTCATAGCTGCAAATGGAAGATTTTACGTGAAAGAAAGGAGGTGACTTGGGGTGAAGGTTCAGCTCCCCTGGTTGGATGTGCAGGGTGGGGAACATAATATCCAAATCCTAACAGAAATCCACCTAACTGTAAGGTCATGAACAGCTCTGCTGGTATTTGCTCCCCAACTGCTTATCACCATCTTGTCTTCCATTTTATCCGTGCAATTCAAGGTAGAAACCATGCTCTTTCTGATATGCATCACGTATTTTCAGTTGTTCACAAAATAATAAGGCTAGATGATGCCTGGTTTCACTATGGTTTCTGGTGAGTAAGTACCTCCTTCAGAAATACAGCCGTGCTGTTGTACCTGTCCCGCAAGGCGGGTGGAAGAACACTCGTGGAGTCCCGCGGTTTCTTCTCTCTCCGAGTAATGAGTTTGTCAAGGGCCGGCCCCATTGGCGCAGCACACGAGAATGCTGTTGCTCAGAGGCTGAGGGCTTCAAAAATACACAGAGCTTGGGTCGTGTAATTTGTTACCTTCGTTTTCTTTTTCTCATTTAATAAAAGCGTATTTTTTCACATAAGAGTAATGGTACTGAGTTTGGCTAAGGTCAGTCTAGCCCTGTATCCTCTTTTGAAGGTGAGCGTATCTGATCATCTGAGTTTCAGCACCTGAAACGTTCAAGTGAAGTCATCTTTTCTTACTAAGTTGAGCTGGAATTTCAGTGCTTTTAAACTCTTTTCAGTAGAAGAGACTCAGCTTTGACTGCTGATTCAGCTGCTCACTCACCATATCTCAGGTTGCAAAAACCTCACCCCGAACTCCAGAGCTCACACTCTGCAATGAAAACTGGGGTACAGCAACTGAGAGTATTGAAAAACATCATCTCTCTCTCAACAACCTTGGTCTGTGCTCCATAGTGCATTTTGATCTGGAGGATTGCTCACTTATTGTCAGGCTGTACGCCCTTTGCTGTGAAAATGTGATGCTGGTTTGCTTGGAAAAAATGTTCCTGTTCTTATGAAGTACTTATTTTTTTTCCTGCTACCTGTTTTAGTGTGTTCATGCAAATTGGTGAAAGCCCCTGCTGATTACAAATGTCAAAACATGAAGTAAATCAGGCAAGCAAGTCTAAAAGGGGTAGGGGTTTTGTCTGTAAACCTTCGTGATTCAAGACGACAATCAGCCACTGATGTGAGAAATGTTAGGAAGAAATTGCTCAAAACCAAAGCCCTTTTTTTTAGAATTAGGCATTATGAAGTTGGGTTCATCTTCTGTGGGAGGAGATGAAGCTTCTCTGGCTGTGAGTGAAGGAGTGCATGGTTCTTGATGTCTCGACACAAGGCAAGAAATCTAGCAATGAATACACAGATTTTTATCTCAGTAATAAATACTAAGGTTCATTGTAGAACTTTTCATCTGCAAAATGCCTTGTTTTACGAAGGATTTCTAAGTAGCAGATGAAGAGTTGAATTGGCTGAGATCCTTGGCAAGGCTGAAAGCAGAACCTTAAAAGCTGCTTTTTTTTTTTTTTTTCAGGGAGAAGTAAAGGACAAGGGTGCTGCAGTTTCTTTTGGGCTTATGTGCTGTGGTCAATAGGTAGTGATGGATCTGGTTGGGCTACTTCTGCCCAGTTTAACTCTGCAGCCCAGTATGGTAAGGAAGCCAGTGCAAACAGTGGAAGCCATCTAGTATGCTGCAGGTAATACAACATGGGGTTTTTTCTAAACACGACCACTGTCTGCATGAGCATGACTGGGGCCAGTTGTGTTCTGCCCACGTGCACCGTGGTCTGTCTGCGTGGGACTCTCCGGAGAAATGCCCTCTCATGCAAAGGGCACGTCTGGCTGGTGGGTCCGTACGAGGTCTCACGTAGCAGGTCCTCAGCCGCTGCTCTTGTAGGAGTGCACTCGTCTGCCGTGGCTTTTGCTGTGACGGATCTCACTGGGTTTTGGGGTTTTCTTAATGTGTTTTGTTTTGCTTTTGCAAAAGCAATTGTGGGCTCTTGTAGCCTCAGATCTACAAAGCATGGCAGATTTTTTTTAGGAGGTATCACTACAATGAACATTGACCCATTTGCTCCATTGTTGGGCAGTGGCAGCTTTTCCACAGCTGTTTCTGCATGTGGAGTTGACATTTCCAGAGCTCTCTTCACATTTTTCCAGGAACCTGGAAGTCTCTACATACCCAGTGGTTTGTGTTGGCATGACAGTTCATGAATTGGGCATGTGCCCTCCTGGAAATCAGGCCGCGTTCAGTCATATCGTATTATGACGAAGGTCTTTATTGCGAATTACCTTACAGAAAAGGTGAGCTTTATTTTTCCTGTTTATGACACATTAGTAGTTGCCCTGCATCTGTACAAACCCATTCCTGGAATTAAGAAAAGAAAAAGTCATGCAAAGAAAAATTCTGCAGAATCTTGGGTATCTAGTGCTGACCTTGCTTTCTTGGTCTCTGATGCAAATTGTAAAATAATTATAATTTAAGAGCTGTAAAATAATTATAATTTAATGCTAATTTAATGTTTGATCATTGAAATTGTATTCACATAGTCCCATTTTGATAGAGTCTTTAAAACGCTGTATTTTTTTACACTATAGAAGCAACAAAAGTTCATTTGCTAGGCAAATTCTTATGAATGAAGTCAGTATATTAAAAAAAAAACCACACCAGAAAAAACCCTTTTTCTGTCTGGTAGTCTTCTACAGTAACATTCATCAGTTTACTGAAATTTTGCTTCTAATGCTAGCTTTTTTCTAAATTCTGGCACGTTTCTACGGATATATGAAATAAGCTACTGATTGAGCAATGCGGTGGACTTAACTATTTTAAAGTTGTTAACAAAAAAATAGTGTGTTAAATAATTTAAACCTATGAGTTCTTTCTACAATTTTTGCTTACATGTGGACTTTTGAAATTATTTCCCCCATCAGAATCAAATTTTAATAAGAATTCAGAGCAGAGGTAGTGAAATACTTTATTTCAAGACTGTTGAAAACCAGCTGTTCTTTCTCTAAAATAGATTTACTCTGAAGCTGAAACAAAATGCAAGCAAGAGGGTCGGGTTAAAAGCTGTTGATTGTTAGCCAACGCAGCTGCTGCCAGAAGTCTGTTCTTTCCAGTGTTCGGAATTTCATGAAACTGCCTTTTCAAATGCAAAATGTTCTGCCGGTGTAGTCAGAAGACGGGCACCCTACTTGTGTGACTGCTGCGTGTGGAGAACGTGAGCTTAAGCTGGTGAGGAAATGAATGGATTTACGACATGTGGCGGCAGCACACATGTTCATGCTAAAAGCCAGAGCAGGAGGGACTCAGCCTCCCCATGGGCGTTTTGGGGGTTCCCTAATATTTCTGAGGAAAGGAAGTGAGTACTGACCTCGTTTTGCAAGGATGGGTTGGTGAAGCAGAACTGAGGAGAAAACAGCCTAAATCCAAACTTCCTTTTTCTTTGCTTTTGTAAACTCTTCAGCCCCTTCTCTGTAGCACTGCAGTTTTTGGTGTGACACCTCGTGCTATGGGTTTCACTCTTCCAGAAGGCTTAAACAAGATTTTTGATAGCAAGGGCAGACCTGTGCTCTGCAGCTTCTCAGCACCGTTGGTCTGCAGGGCCTGCAGACAACGTCGTTCCTTGCCATCAGCCAGCCTTACTTTCTTTCCATTCCTGGTGCTTGCGAATGAGCAACGAGGGCAAAAGCAACAGGAAAAAACCATCCTTCTCTTTCTTCTCTACATGCTTTTTACACCTTTCCCACATACTTTTGTAGCAGAAAAGGCAAAGTCTGTGGTCGTGGTCTGACTTGTGGTCAAATTTCAGTTTACCTGTTATGAGCAAGTACAGAGATCTGTTGTGGTGTTTCTTCACTTTGATTAAGACACTTTCGTGTTACTACAACCTGGCACTACTCTTTCTATTTGTGCATGGTGGTGACAGGTTAAAAGTCAGGGAGGGACTCTCTCTGCTGCCCAAACTGCAATACTTACATGGAGATATTTTTAAGGAGTGCAAAGTCCCTGTGCAAAAGAGATAAATACGCTTTTCATGCAGGCATGTCCACCCACTGTTCCAACCACTGTCCCAGGTACAAAAGTCTCTTCCTGAACTTGGCTGTCCGGGGCTTCTCGGAATGTGCTGATCAAATGCCACTGGTTGCTTTTGAGCAGAAGAGTAGATCTGGTCATGTTTGTCTTCCTTCAGCCTTTGTTGTCTTACAGGTTGCTAGCAGCACCACGAGTACCTTTTACTAGAGTTTCCTATCTGTGGAAACAGATCAGACCCTTGATTACTGGCTACAGTTGTTAAAAGCAAAAGCAAGGAAACAAGCATCTTCTTGGAACTTGAAAACATTCTTAGTGCCTTAGTAGTTTTTATATTGCAACACATGAGATCACAAAAAGCTTGCAGTGTGCAATTGCTGAGCTACATATACTGAATGCACGCTGCTTATCTCAAACAAGAAACTAAAACCCAGAGAAACTTCGACCCTTCCAAGATGACTTTATATAAAAAAAACCCCAAATAAACCAACACAAAAACTAAGGGAGTGTGATGCATTGATCAATCATATATTTGGGCTGAGTTTACACAGAGAATGAATTTTTTTTAAGCTTTCGTTCACCTGCAAACAGGAATCCTTGCTTTCTGTGGGTCTAAAACAGAGAACACCCTCTGCGCCAGCAAGGAATACCTTTTACTGGAAGATGGCATTAGCTGGTCATCTTCATACACTTACCTGCAGATACCCTTCACCTGTGATCCTCCTTGCAGTACCTGGATCCAAATGGGGATTTTCCTGCCTGGGCCAACTCAGATTTGGCTGCCAGAAAGTGCACAGCGTGGGTGGCTCTTACCTGGAGTCCTCCTCCTCAGCAAACTGAAATGCAAATTCTCCCCAGGGAGAGCTAGGAGGGCCCTGAGGTTTGGTCAGAAATGTCCATTGTGCTCGCAGTTCTTTGCTCTGTGTCTCAGCTCTCCTAGCTATAAAACAGCAGCTTTTTAAAAAACAAGGGCAAGTGGGCAGTGATGCAGAGAGAAGACGTTAATTACTCTTTCCAGTAGAGATATCATATGCATGCTACCATTTCTGTGAGTTCAGAGAAGGGTCAGAAATAAAGGGAAGGGCCTGACCGTGGCCTGTAGGCCGTCATCTTCTGAGGTGAGCACGTGAGGGAATATGTGGAGGGATAAGGTCCGCCAAGGGGAAGAGAACAGCAGCACTGGTTAGTCATGCCAGTGTTCCATCAAGGAGTTGGCAGACGACTTGAATTCTCCCGATGTGGAACAGACAAGAGGCCTTTCCACATTTCACCTTCATTTCTGTGAGAAGTGTCTTTGACTCTATGACTGTCCCATAAGATGGGCTTTTGTGCATTCTTCTGATGAATGTTGCTGCTGAATGAAAAAGAAAATCAGCCTGGAAGTATCTAACTTGTTATTTCCTCGTTATTGGCTGCTTCGTTCGGAGTGATTTCTCCACCTGCATACATCATTACCGTGTTACAGTAAGATGACTGCAGATACTACCAGCGCTGCACCACCTTTGAATGGCCTTATCAGTTAGGCAAATGTGAGAAGTCTCACCACGGTTACATTGACTATTCATTTCCACTCTCCTACTTATAAGCTGCTTTCATGTCTGGAGTAGCCAAGTGCTGTTGAGCTCTCTGTAAGCATTGCCTTAAGCACCATGATAATGATCATTATGATTGACATTACTAAATGGCCCTTGATTTCTAACTGTAAATCAAGTCACATGGAAGTATTTGTGTAAGAGAGAGGTGTTGATGAGGTTGGTCTTTGGCTGTGTTAGGAGAGAGATGTTGGATAAATCTGGAAACCATTAAGAGCTCCTGCAGGAACATGTCTGAAGGGGGCCTACAAGGGTACTGGGAGAGGACTTTTTACAAGGGCCTGTAGTGATAGGACAAGGGGTAATGGGTATAAATTGAAATCAGGGAGGTTTAGATTAGATATCAGGAAGAAATTCTTCCCAGAGAGGGTGGTGAGGCACTGGGACAGGTTGCCCAGAGAAGCTGTGGATGCCCCATCCCTGGAAGTGTCCAAGGCCAGGCTGGATGAGGCTTTGAGCAACCTGGTCTAGTGGAAGGTGTCCCTGCCCATGGCAGGGGGGTTGGGACTAGATGATCTTTAAGGTCCCTTCCAACCCAAACCATTCCATGATTCTATGATTCTGTGTGTGAGTGTAGATGCCTGGTGGCAGTTTTAGACAGGAAGCATCCTGGTGGCAGAGGAGCACTGTAGTGCCAGCTGAACTGTACCCTTCTTCCGACCAGGTGTGCAGAGCTGATGCTGGGTCAGTGGCAAGCAGTCATAGTGACGGAAGGAGAGTAGCAATTCCTCGCTGGCTCTTAGACTGAGCGGAGCAGGCTGGGAGGAGTCTGCCAATCAAATAAAAGGGATGAAGCCGTCTTCCCGAGTAAAAGATAAGTGTGTTATTCAGCTTTATGTTTAGGGAGTGATTGTGGCAGCCTAAGCGCTGTATGAAAACAAACCAACAAACTTGCTTTTACCTTTTTATCATTATTTGTATTTAATATAATTGAGCTGATTTTTCCCCTCATCTGCCTTTCTGCGGTGGCTTTGTGCAACTGAAGAGAGGACACAGTCTGGTCTTCTGAGGAACCCTGATGTAAAAATGTGGGTTTAAGAATGAGTCAGCTTTGCTTCACTCAAATGTCTTTCTCTTGCAGGTCTGTACATACCAACATTCATTGCTTGGAAACTCTTGTTCAGCTAAAATGACGCCTTTTGTCAACTGACATTTTGAAAATCCCTGCTTTATTTTTGTCTGTATTAATAGTATTATCTCGTCCTTTCTCATCAGCAGATTTCAAAGCCGTCTCTCAAAAGAGGAGTGTCATTATTCACTGTAGCTCACTGCATGGGGGAGGAGGGTTTGTTCCAGGTGACAGAGGAGGAAGCCACCCAGGTGTGATGAGCTCCAGGACCTGGATTCCTGAGCCCATCACTTAAAGGTGAGCCCCTGCCTTGCACCCAATTCAAACCTGGTCAGAGCACAACTTTCAGCTCAGTTGCTCATCTAGCACACACACTGAGCAGCTGTGAGTGTTACTGGGAGGACTAGAAGAGGTTATTTGGGCAGAGAGAGAACATTGACCCACAGCGAGCTCTGGCTGCACCAGGCTCCCTCTGAACCAAAGGCACATGTGCACAGGCTTGGGGGGCACAAAGCCAAGCAGCGATGTGAAGCACCTCTGAGTTTTGCGTGGGAAAGGGGTTTTACGCCAGCTCCATTTATGGCGATGCTGCATGGTGGCTGGGTGCGGCCTGTTAACTCCACACACGAGCAAATTCAATGTTCTCCCCCACCACAGACTGTGTGCCCAGAGCTGGACCAGCCCACGAGCTGCTGGTCAGCTTGGTGCCAATCCTCAACCCCGCTCTTAGCTCCACACCTCTCGTATCTCATGGTCGTCAGGAGCCTATGGCTTGCTTTTTGTTGGCTGACCATCAGTTTTGCCAGGCCGGCACAGGCAGCCCTTCCTCTGGTCCGGAGGGTGAGGTTTCTCAAAGCGACACGTTTATTCTCACTGGCTAGAAGGATCACAGTAGGACTGTGAAAGAAATAACTGTGGTGTGTGTGCTGGGTTCAGCCAGG
>NW_010251842.1:20065-27052 GCF_000690775.1 Eurypyga helias | reverse complement strand
GAGTTAAACCACGACACTCCAGTGAAGCTGTACACTATAGGGGAGGGTGGTCAAGGGTCCTTTGGTGCTCTGCTCCCACAGATGGACAGCCCCATGGCAGCAGGAACAGCCCTTCTCCTCAGGATGACCTCAGAAATGAAACATTTAATCATGTCAGTCACAATCCTGGTTCCCGTGAATACCCTCTGACCGGAGAGAGATCATTTTTTAAAAACACGTAGTTCAATTGGAAATCCTAAAGATGCTCAGTGCATCATGTGAGGCCTTCGGGCTTTCACGCAAAATGAATATTAACATCATTAATGAATAATTGCAACATGATCATTAACATCAGCACTAATGACTGCCAATGGTTGACTGAACTTAGCATAGAGTTATTTGAAAAATAACATCCGTAGGTGGATCTTTCATTGCTTGAGGTCATACTAGAACTGAAAAAATTGAATAGGAATTTTGCAGATCGAGTTATGTTAAGCAGAAACAGGATGGCAAACTTCAAGAAAAGTTTCGTGTTTTGCTTTCCAAAAAAAGGAAATTGGAAAAATATGGACTCCAATTAGACCCAAACTGTATTCCAAAATCCCATGATGAATTTGCAGTCCTTTGGCACCTAAAATTTCTCGTATTGACAAGGCCAAGGGCATGCGTTTTCCCATGCATGGATGGGATAAGGCAACAAGGGATGAGATGTCCAAAACTTTCTGTTCCATATTTGCCCTTCTGATAACCAGAGACCCCAGAGAAAGACATCAGCCATCACCATTTCTGCATCCAAAACCAAAAGATGGAGTCATGGAATTACACGTGCTGGAAAGCTATTTAAAAAAAATCATATTGAGGACTGAATGTCTGACGTCCAGAATGCCTCTACATGCCTCTGGAATCCACTGCTCCTCAATCTTAATTATGATTTTTATGTTAATTGAGCACTCACTAGCTCTGAACAAGGTGCCTAGCATCTCAGTGCAACAGCGTTACAATATGCAAAATGAGCAGAAACATACCTTTTAAGCAGTTCACAAGAATCACACAAGAATTAACTTGACATTAAAAAATTGTAAAAAATTTACAGAACAAATTGATAATAACACAAAATAGAGGGGTTGGTCAAAAACAATGAGGCAAAGACTAAATAGATGAAGGCACATTCAACAAATAAGTATAGGCTTAGTGTGTAAATCACAAATTGCTGTGGGGTACCTCATTTCCGTCAGGACAATTTTGAGCTAAATAAAAGGTCTCCCCGTCCCTTTGCTCCTCACTCAACTGCACCACTCAGTTGGCACGGTAAGTGGCAGTTAGCAGTGTTTCTTGAGAGCAATGGGTCTCCTTTGGTTTTGGTCAAGCAATGGCTTGAAATGTGATTTTGTATCTGCTTGTTGTAGGGCGTTGGACTAGGTGACCTTTAAAGATCCCTTCCAACCGAAACTATTCTATGATTCTGTGACCTACACTTCTCTCTGAAATCCAGATATTCCTAGTCTGTTGGTCTATTGCTTATTGCAAAAGGTGGTAGAGAAAGCACAGTGGAAAACAAATTTCTTGGGATGGAAATTCAGGGAGTGATCTTCATGGATAAGCACAGGCAAGTTAGTTCCCAGGATAGTTCAAAAGGTGCCCAAATATCTCTGGGATAGTGACAGGTGGCTTATTTCTGGATGGATCGGTTTTTTGCAACTCAAGACAGAAATAGGAAGCCGCGAGTGACACGGCTGTCACCCATGGACCTAGACAGCAACACACATCTATGCACTTGGAAAGATGGGTTGTATCTGAAAGTACGCTGTGTTTCAGGTCCTCCTCGCTCCTTCCAGCTTTGACTACACTACAAACAACATGTGCTCTACTGGATGTTGCTCTACTGGATGCTGCTCCATCGTGAAGAGCAAAACGGTGTGCTGCAGCCAGCCGTGCCAGAAGACCGTCTGCTGTGATCCGTGCCAGAAGACCGTCTGCTGTGATCCGTGCCAGAAGACCGTCTGCTGTGATCCGTGCCAGAAGACCGTCTGCTGTGATCCGTGCCAGAAGACCGTCTGCTGTGATCCGTGCCAGAAGACCGTCTGCTGTGATATGCCAGAAGTCCTGCTGGTACCCATGCCAGCAGTCCTGCTGTGATCCGTGCCAGCAGTCCTGCTGTGACCCATGCCAGAAGACCTGCTGTGACCCATGTCAGACCTGCTGTGACCCATGCCAGCAGTCCTGCTGTGACCCATGCCAGAAGCCCTGCTGTGATCCATGCCAGACCTGCTGTGACCCATGCCAGCAGTCCTGCTGTGACCCATGCCAGAAGCCCTGCTGTGATCCATGCCAGACCTGCTGTGACCCATGCCAGCAGTCCTGCTGTGACCCATGCCAGAAGCCCTGCTGTGATCCATGCCAGACCTGCTGTGACCCGTGCCAGCAGTCCTGCTGTGACCCATGCCAGAAGCCCTGCTGTGACCCATGCCAGACCTGCTGTGACGACCCATGCCAGACCTGCTGTGACCCATGCCAGAAGCCCTGCTGTGACCCATGCCAGTCCTGCTGTGACCCATGCCAGTCCTGCTGTGACCCTTGCCAGAAGTCCGTCTGCTGTACCAAGGTGTGCCAGAAGTCCTGCTGCTGCTCTGGCCAGCAATGCCTGCAGCCCTGCTGCTGCTGTGGCTGCCGCCCCTGCTGCTGCTCTGGAAGTCTGTCTTGCTGCTCCTGCGTGGTGAAGAAGAAGCCTGTGGTGGTGTGTTGCAGCCCCGTGCAATACTGCTCTCCCCTGAGGAAGTATTGCATACCCATCCAGCAGTGCTGCGCCGCAATCAAGAAGTCTTGCTGAGCAAACTCCAGGTAGCAAAAGCAGCTCTGACGGCTTCCATCTCTGGCGTGCAACACAACAGGTGCAAGGAGATGAAAACCTGCTCATTCGCTTCTGGTTCACATGATAATGTAGTAAATGCTTAGTGATTTTCTTCTTATTTTCATACTTAAGCTGCTTCTTCTTTCTGTCCTTTATTTATTGAACATCTGCAGTGCACTTGAATATATCACCTATTGCATAAGGCAAAGAGCTATTAGATGTTAGTGTGGCTGTTCATTCTCTTCTTGGTGTATGGGACTTGAGACACCTTCGTGCTTCATATGATCATTCTTCATTTTCTCTCTTGGCTTCTAGACAATAAAACTTAGCATGAAGTAAAATGCAAAACATCTTGTCTTCTGGTTGTTCTTACTTTGCTTTGCCTACAATACGTCCTCATTCTGGTGCCTCTTTCTATGCCTTCAGCCAGGCTCCTGATGGCTACAAACATTCTCCCATGGCACAACAGAAAATTTGGGTAACAAAGAGCTGCCCAGCCATGCTTCCCATTGGCATAAATTAGGTCACTTCTAAAGACACCAAGCAGAGCAGTATGAGCCCTTCTTGGACCTACTGATCATCTGCCTCAGTTAGCTCAATTTTTACTATAAAACTAAACAGTTAAGGTAAATAAAACTCAGAGGAGACAGACTGAATAAAGCGTGCATAATTCCACCATCTGAAAACACACCTCTCCGTAAGATGTATAAGAACCCATCCCTCACACTGGAATAGGTATTTCAATAGGTACTGAGAGGAATTTACTACTCACTGAATAGCAGGCTCCACCTTCTTCCACTACTTTCTTCAAAACAGAATTTCTGAAAACACCTTAAATTGATGAATTATTTTTATGTGATCAGGGTTTTTCATATGCGGTGTTCCTGGATTACAAGCCGTGGAATGAAACCCAGGTGTTAGCATGCAACTTAAAAACTTCATTCCTAAAATAGCACACGCATGAGTCAACAATACCTTTTCTACCTGGCTGGAACTTCCTTTACTATTAAAATTCAGGACTCAGGTCTGAATTGCATGTCTCAGAAAAATGCCTTGAGCGCTGTCTTGATTGCTTCCCTCAACCAAATCTTCAGAGCACACACGTCTACATTAGAATAATCTCTTCTACCACATTAGACTCTTCTGAAAACATTACTCAGGTCTTTAGGAGGTTTTTTATTAATAGGTAAATCAGATACAATACACTGGCAGAAGTATAACCTATACCATACCATACCCTACAATATCAGAAGCGCATTCTCTTAAAGAAATTTTATGTATAACCTTCCATAATATGCAGGAAAAGTTGCCATGACAGATTCCTCCCTGTTCACAAAGGTACTGCAACTCTCGAATTCATGTAACTACTACGGAAGTTTTCAAAGACATGGCATGGCATGTAAGAGGGATTTAGTGTAGGTGTCATTTCTGACCCACCTGTGCATTAAATGCCAGTAGCTTCTCAATATCTGCATAAGACCCTGATTAGTAACTGCCTTGCAGGGTTCACATCCACTTCTAAGAAAGACATGGACTTCTTGGAGTGCGTCCAGAGGAGGGCCACAAAAATGATCAGAGGGATGTAACACCTCTCCTGTGAGGACAGGCTGAGAGAGTTGGGGTTGTTCATCCTCCAGAAGGCTCCAGGGAGACCTTACTGCTGCCTTTCAATACTTAAAGAAGGACTATAAGAAAGATGAGGAGAGACTTTTTAATTGGGCCTGTAGGAATAGAACAGGGGATAATGACTTTAAACTAAAAGAGGGGAGATGCAGACCATCTAGAAGGAAGAAATGTTGTACATGGAGGGTGGTGGGACGCTGGCCCAGGTTGCCCAGAGAGGTGGTCAGTGCCCCATCCCTGGAAACATCCAAGGTCAGGTTGGATGGGGCTCTGAGCAGCTTAATCCAGTGCAAGATGTCCCTGCTTATGGCAGGGGGGTGGACTGGATAGGCTTTAAAGGTCTCTTCTGACCCAAACCATCCAATGATTCTAACACAGGGATCATCTTGGCCAATATGGCGACAATAAATCCTGATAGAAAGGTGATGAATGACTTAGTGGACGACATGTTTGAGGGTTTACACAAAGAGGGCATTACTTCCTTCAAGCAGGTATCTGGCTATTACTGAGTGACCAAAACAATGCTCCCCAAGGGACAATTCCAGAAGAGACACCCAACGTCATAGGAGGTCATGTTCACATCTTGGGAAGAAATTACGTGTCCCAGCCACCGGACATCACCTGCCATCACTCCAGGCTCACATTCAGAGTCTGCTGAGCATGACGGCAGCCTTTATTTGCCATTAACAGATGCTGCCTCAGCATCTAGGGACTCTCATCTTATACTGGTGTCCTCTCCCATCAAATGAAAACTCCATTGACACCTTCTTCAACCCTAACCATTCTATGATTCTCACATGGAGCAATCCTGACTCTGCATGTGGCCACAATTCCTTCCCCCATCCTCAAGCCTGTTTCATAATATCTGCCTTGACTCCAACCATCTTATCCATTCCTTCCTGACTGTTCAGTCAAGCTTTGCATGCAAAGCAGCCTTGGCCTTAGCACACTGCACACAAAAATAATATAAGCAATTGCTGGAAAAGTCCTGTTGGGTGTCTGAACTCACAGCATCTCCAAGACACCAGCTGGGCTCCCGAGGTACAGGGAAAAGGCATGGAGAAATGCATTCAGGATTGGATTTCCAGTCCTGAACATCGTGCTTGTCTACAGTGACACAGAATCGAATTGTTAGTGTGAAACACTCAAATATGATCATCACAAATACCATCAAATACAGTATGTCTCAGTCTCACAGACCTTAGAAATAATCTCAGAAAAAGGGGTATAAGGAAAAAACACTGAAAAAAGCTAACGTGTGCCTACTACTACTTTGAAAGCTGCTTAATTTAGACTTAATACATCCCTTCCATGGATGAAAATTTAAAAAATGTAATAGTTTAACAGAAATAAAAAGCAGGGGGTGTGATGACCAAGCACCATGGGGGAAGACCCAAGAACAAGACTGAGAAAGGACTCTTCAGTCTTAATTTTGACCACACAGCCACCTCTCGAGGCAGGAATAAAGGATTCAAATTGACCAATAGTTTCCACTGGTCCCCCAAAATCCCAGAAAAAAGCAGAGGGGCACATGAGAAGTGACATTTCTAAGTTCCAGGCATGGTTCTCCCACTGTTTCAGCACGCTTCTCCCTCTGGCACATTGTTAAGTGTCCCTGTGTTTCAAGGTCATTCCTTGGGAAGTGGATAGGAATACCTTACAGCTACCTCCGGCTCCCATTAATGCAAATTCATTAGAAAATTTGCAGCTGTTGTTTATATGTACAACTAATTATGGTGAAGAATTGAGGTGGTGAGCAAACAGAAGGAGGTAAAGATTAAATACCGGAAAGCACGTGAGAGGCATATACACAGTGAAGTCAGAATTGCCAGTGGATGCCTCATTTCCAGGGGGGTGGCTTTGAAGCATATAAAAGGCTCCCCAGCACAGTGGTCTTCATTCGCTCACCTTGACTTCTCCTCACTTGTCCTCACTGGTCAACAGGGTAAGTCAGAGCTTACTACTTGCCTTTCCATTTGCATTCCACCATACTTCGGTGTGCTTTTGCACGAAGCCATCCATGATTTCCTGCACTGTCTGGTTTGGGACCAGTTTTAAGAGCCTGGTTTTGGGATCCACCTGGGTGGGTTCTTTCTGATGGAACCCGTGCTGGAAAACATGCCAAATGCACCGGTGCCAATGTAAAAATGTGCAGATCTCAGTGACAGGCTGCCATGGGATTCAGGACAGTAGGGATTTTCCCAGCCAGTTTGGGATGGACTTTGGGATAAGTATGCTTTACGCTGCATAAACAGCTGTGAAATTCAGGCAGAGAAAAAAAAGACTGTTTCTGTTCCTTCCAGCTTTGCCTACACTACTACCAACAACATGCCCAACGGAGGTTGTGGATGCTGCGGTGGAAATAACTACTCTGTGTGCTGCTACACCACCAGGAAGGGGTGCTCCAAGACGCCGATGTGCTGCTCCCCCATGCAGTACTGCTGCCCCACCACCTGCTGCATGCCCATGCAGACCTGCTGCTACACCATGAACAACAACGGAGGCTGCTGCGGGGGGGGCGACGGGGGTGGCGGGGG
>NW_010251842.1:16299-19990 GCF_000690775.1 Eurypyga helias | reverse complement strand
ATAGGGATAGGGACACGGTCCTGAACACTCTCCCTCCCTTGCTTAGAGACTGTAGATCTTCTCTCCCCTCCTTTGCCTTTAATCACCAAATGCCTGCGATGTGCTTTGAAGTTGCTACCCACTGATCAATGTGATTCTTCTCTGTAAGCATTAGTCCTGCTGTTAATTTTCCTCTTGGTGTGTGGGATGTTTAATTCTTTTCCTCACTGTTTTGCTTCAATCTGTCTAAAGAAAAAAAAAAGAAAAACAATAAAATCTACAGACCATAACCCTGCAAAACTCCTGGTGGTTATCTGTTTGCTTGCTGGTGGATCAGAGTGTATCACCACAACTCTTGCGTTTTCTCTGAATTTTCTTCCAGTGTTGGTCTGCTCCTGTCAAAAAGGTAGTAACGATCAGGTTTTGCCAACACAAAGAAAATCAATTCATCCCTGATGCTGTTCTGAGCTTGTACCTGGATTCAAACACAAACAGAGTGTTTGGCCTTTCTGTAAGCAAAATTTCTTCTCTCACTGTAAAACAACAAAGAAATAGGAAGAAAATAATACATAAACTTGCAAAGGACGTTAATTTCTTCTGAAACAGTTTAGCACAGGCACATGATGATTAGAAAAAATCCATGTATTTCAACCAGCTAGAGGTCTACTTCAGACCCTACAGAGAGTCTCTATAAATACTTCAACATTCATGAGAAGGAGGTCTTGCCTGTCCTAAAATGTCTGGGTTGTGAGATTTCAAGCTGAGTTGTTAGAACAAATGGTGACAATCCTTGAGTGTCTTCAAAAAATACCTGGGTCAGCAAGAGTTGTACCAAAACATAGCATGCGAGATCTTCACTGCAGTCCTCAATCTCTCTCTAATGCCCTGTTTCCACACCGCTTCAGTCCCTTCTTTGCATTAGCCCACTCACCAAAAGCATTTGGGTACCTAGGTCACATAAATGGCTGGACACAACTATCTTGAGTGGGAAATGCCCACCGAGATCGTCACTTCTTGCAGTTGCAGGATTTGTTAATGAGAACTTTCCCTCTGGAGGCATAAGTATGCCCCTTTTCTTCTGCCCCATTAATTCCTTGTAAATTAACGAGTTCTCGTGGGCAGGCAAGAGTATGCCTCCTCAGAGGGGACCTGCTGCAAAGGAAAAGCCAGGTATGCATTGTCTGTAGTGACAGGACAAGGGTAATGGGTTTAAAATGAAAGTGGGGAGGTTTAGATTGGACATCAGGAAGAAATTCTTCCCGAAGAGGATGATCAGGCACTGGGACAGGTTGCTCAGAGAAGCTGTGGATGCCTCATCCCTGGGAGTGTCCAAGGCCAGGCTGGATGAGACTTGGAGCAACCTGGTCTAGTGGAAGGTGTCCCTGCCCGTGGCAGGGGGTGGGACTGGATGATCTTTAGGGTCCCTTTCAACACAAATCATTCCATGATTCTACCCTGTCCAGAGAAGTGGCAATTACATGTGTTGCTTCTCCAGCATTTTGTTCAAGGAATTACTCTCGTCCCAGGAAAAACTGGAAAGTAGCTGGCTAAATTTACTGCAGCCTAAAATTGCACTAAATTGCATTAAAAGTGTAACGTGGTTCCCTTTGTACTGTGCAGAAAGCAAACCAAAGCCCTTGCTAGCATCCTCGGGCTTGGTGGCCGCTCATCTAGGAGCAGCCCTCTTCAGAGCACCCCAGGGATCCCAGAGGATGTCAGGCAGCAGGCAGGGAACTCGCCAGGCAGGCTCCACCATCCTCTCATTAGGCAGCACTCCTCTCAGGATAATGCAGTGAAGTCTTCAAATGAAAGCTGCAATTTTAGGCCGTGGAAAAAATTCCTTCCAAATACCTTGTGTTCCTGCCAGCATTCAGCCCCACAGCAAAGTGCATTTGAGGCAGTGGCTGGTGTTAAATAAACACTCATCCACCCTGGTTCAGTTGCCCAAGGCTCTGCCTTACCTCGACCTGCCTCCCTTCCTCTCTCGCTCCCAGAAGATGGTTCCACCTCAACAACGTCTCTTCATGCATCACTTCTGAGTCCCTGTCTCCCACTTAGCTCAATGACCCCTCTTAGGACCAGTTTTCTGTGCTTGTCATCTCTCTTCCACCTTCATCTTCCTCTCACCCCCTCAGTCCATGCTGGACTCCTTCATTTGTCACTTCCAACACCCACAAAGAATCCTGCATAACCTCCAACTCGAAACCTCTCTCCCTGCCAAGGAGCTAGGCAGGGGTAGTCGTGCTCAGTGCCAGGGCTCCCGCAGACACACAGATTTCAACGGGATGTAAGAACAGTGAAGGGGGGACATACTGATTTGCAATGCATCATCCCCGGTCCCAGAGCCATCGCTCCTTGTGTTGCTGCTAGCACAAGCAGTGTTGTCCCTTAACATTTAAATTAAAATGCAAAATATTGTGAAGTGACTATTCAATTCAGAGTTTTCAAAAATGTTTCTAGGAAAGCAGTCTCAGCAGAGCAGGAACTGAAGCACTCTTGTATTAGGTTTGCCCACATGCAAACCTCCTAGAAAGGAGGATTTGGAAAAATTCAGGCAAGCCAAAAGACAAAGATGGCTTTGGCATTGAAAAAATGCTCTTAGCATGCATGAGGACAAGTTGATCTTGCATGGAAATCACGTGCAGGTGACTGAGACCCAGGAGCCAGCATGACTCCCAACACATCCCAAACACATGGTCTTCTTGCTCCCCCCTCACGTACATGTCTTGTGACTGGGAACAAACACAATGGTTTTCATGAAATTTTCCAAATATTTGTTTCAAACACCAGCCCAATGAAACAGCCCATCACGTGCCCGAAAGACACAACCCAGGGGCTCAGTTTCGCCTCTTACACTGATTCAGCACCGGCTGCTGCTGAGTAAGTCCCTTAGCATCTTCGGCGGTCACCATCTGCATTTGTCAAACAGATACGAGGATGCATTTTTTGGCTCCCTGGCAAGGTTGCAGAGAGGACAAATTCATTAGTATTCATAGAAGCCCTTTGATTATCTGCAGGCTAAACAATTATGAGGCAAAACAAAGGTAGTGATCACAAATAATAAGGCAAAGAGTAAATACCAGAAGACACGTATAGCCAAAAAGTATGGGTTTGGGTTAGTAAATAGGGAAGTTCAAATGGCCAATGGCTGTCTCACTTCCAGGAGGAAGGTGTCTAGGACTATAAAAGGTCTCCTGGCCCAGCTCACTTCATTCGCTCATCTCTTCCCTTCACCTCTCCTCACTCTTCAACAGGGTAAGTGAGAACATCTAAACCTTCCTTCCTTTTCACAAAAGAAAAGTGCTATGGATGTCTTATAACAGTACCCAAATATAACTGGGAATCTGAACTGGGACTTTGGATGAAGTTCGGCTTTTATGAACCGTGTACTAGGAATTATGGGGACGAGCTAGACATGTTAAAGGATGGAAAGGCTACAGGAGTAGCAGCAAGGAAATGCAGAGCAAGGGGACCAAGAAAATTTCAGTTGGGCCCAGAGAGAGAACTGTGTGCTCTGTGCTGTGTGATTCTTGCTACGGCACTACAGAAGCCCTGGTACGAGTAGGTGGGCACCTGCATTGCGGGGAAAAAGACAGAGAGAACAGTTATGAGCAAGATTTACTACAAACAAGACAGCACTCGGTTTCAGCTGCTGCAATCTCCACATTTAGCATAAAGACAGCTTTGAATTACTTCGGTATTTCCATATATC
>NW_010251842.1:12999-15857 GCF_000690775.1 Eurypyga helias | reverse complement strand
TCAGCGTGAGTCTCCTTTGCAAGCACTAGACCCGCTGTTAATTTTCTCCTTGGTGTGTGGGATGTTTAACGTTGTCGATGCATCATACTCCCTTTTCTTGTTTTAATCTCCAATTAGCCATGAAAGCCAATAAAATTTATATGTAACAGCACTGCAAACTTCTGGTGTTTGTTATTCAGTTATCTTTGAATTATAGCTCACTTTTTTAGCACTTTCTTTGTTTCTGAATATAATGGATTTTTCAACTCCTTGTCATGCTACTGATGACAGCACCCCAGCATATGCAGTAAACTTCTTGGGTCAGTCTCTTCTCTGGGGAAAAATAGTGTTTGCTGGTGTTACCTAAGCTACTGGAGCATCCTCTTGGCCATGCAGTTTCATGCTATCTTTCTCCTGCTTATGACTTTGAAGATGCACAGTCTGCAATCAAAGAATCTGTGTAGTCCTCAAGGTCTTTTTTGTTAATGGAAATCTTTCCAGTGAATTTTCTGAGCTTTAAAGCAGGCTTCTTAAAAGGATTGGTAAGATTAAATAGACCAGCAAGCATGGTCTGCATGGTGCAGGGAGAGAGACAGTCACTGAAAGATGGGGAGATATAAGTTTACCCTGAAGGATTCTGAAATACTATCTAATCTCATCTGGAATTCTATTAAAATGTAGCAGATTTTAAGAGATGAGATCTGGAAATAAAATGTTTGCACTTCTTGGTTTGTAAAATCCTCAGGAAGGGAAATAAATCCAAAATATCTCTTCTAACGAAAAAATCCCAAACCAGCATAGCCTTGGGCCTGCAGTAATGAGTTATAAATCTAACGTCCTTGTTTGTCTTTTCCATCCTTACATGCAAGTCCTGTGGCTTCCTGCAAGGCAATTACACTCTTCCTGTAGCTGAAGAATAAATTATCCCAGCAGCAGCAGAGCCGTCAGGTCCAAGCACGCGCCCTGGAGTCACACCTCCGAATTCTGCACATGCTTTTCCCAGTGATTCAAACCCATACGCCGCTGGACCAACCTCTGAGTGTCTCGTACAAAGGCTCTGCTTTGGAGTGAGTTCATGAAAATGCCTTGTGCACTGACAGCCCTAGGGCTGCTGAGAAAGATACTTTGCTGGTACTTAAAAAATGCCTTGACCATCCGCAGAAATGCAAAGTGGAGCAGCTACATGGAAAATGAGTCAAAGCAGAAATGTCAGAGAGGTGGATATGGTGCTTGACAAAGCCTGAAATTGTTACTTCATGAGGTCAGCGCTCCTCTGTGGCATCCTCATTCCAGATTTGTAGCACATAAAAGGCCTTTCGGTGTTGTGCTCACTCACTTGAACGAGGTGTTCCTCATTTGGAAAGGAATTAATTCAGTAAAATAAGGGAAAATACATCCCATCCACAGCCACCCCTGTGCCCTGGCATGCTGGAGTCTATAGGGAACTTGTATTCAGAGCTCACCTCTTCCAGTCATCTATCCTACACACAGGGCAACAACATCTGCCATTCATCATGGTTCTGATGTCACCCTTGATTCCCTCCCCATCTCTCTGGCAGTCAGATTCCTCTGTGCTCTGGAAGGTGATGAGCATCATGTCCAGGTATCACAGACTGTGTCTGACAAAAAATGTCCAACCTGGGGCTCCAGCCACAAGGCCAGCTGGAAAACTATACTTTCTCACAGCAAATTTCAACTTTTCACTGACAAATCCAAGGCCAAAGATTTTTTCAGATGGATTTTGAGCTGTGGGTAAAACACCCAGAGAACAGCTTGAGTAAAAACCCCAGCTCTGTGGAGAACATCACAAACACAATACCTAGTTTATGGCTGGTCAGGGTTGTGTTCAGCTGAAATAGAGTTGAAAAATCCATCACTTCTTATTGGAAACAGAATGTCACTGTTTTTCCAGTTTTTCCTTTTAAAAAAAAAAATTGCTCTTTATTTTGGCAGGAAGCTTGTTTGTTTTCCAAACAGTTGCTTCTTTCCAACAACTGTTTTCTTTCAGCCCCGTGAAAAACCATTGCCATTTGTGTACCTCTGCTCCAACACCCTTTTTCAAGGCATGAGCCCCTTGGGCGCCTGGACATGGGACTGGACACCAGGACTCCTGGGCCTTTTTGTGGTTTTCCCACTGCCACAAGAGACTCCTTTTGGGCACATCACTCAGCATCACGGTATTCCAGGTATCCTTATCCCAGGATCCCATCTGACTAACATTAGGTAACAGCATATGTGAACATGACCGATGCAAGAACTAATTAGATAATGGCCACTGCATATGCAAAGAGCTAAGATGACATTACATCGAGGGAGATGCTAATTGCAGCTGATTAATCCAATAGCAAGTGCCAGAAAAAATATACATACAGAAGTGGCACTCACTGCTCAGCTATTAATTCCCATGGCATGCCTCATTTCCAAGAGAGCTTGGTCGCATATATAAGCTTTCGGCCCCAGCGCTTTCCTCAAGACTCAGATTATCCATCACTGGTTGCAGGGTGAGTTGGATTCTCTCAGCTGTCTCAGATTCTTCATTTTTTTCATAGAAACAGAAAAAAAAAAAAAAGACATTGGGTTTTGGGTTTTTTTTTCTTTTTCCAAGACTGTTTATCCCTGAGAGCTTGGCCATTTCTGCCACAGGATGCAGTACCGTAAAGGTGATGGTGACCAGGACTTGTGCCACGATGGCTTGGACTGTGGCAAGAAGGTCTGGACTTGGCACGGTTCCACAGGGTGCTGCCACGAAAGCTCCATGGACCTGCCCCCTTGCCATGACCCTGGCAGCCTCAGCCGTGACATCGATGGGTCCTGCCAGAGTGAGCCGCAAGGCTGCCAGCCCATAGAGCCATGCCCACCCCGGAGCTGCTGCTCGCCAC
>NW_010251842.1:11691-12951 GCF_000690775.1 Eurypyga helias | reverse complement strand
CAGCAAAGCTGCAATTTCGGCAAGCCGCGACGGCGAGTGGAGGTGAGCCACGTGCAGCCCATCTGCTCCCCACCCGTGAAAATCCACCGCCGGCCTTTGCAGCAGTACCGCCCACCCCTGCACAGTGAGGAGCCAGGTTGCTGCGGCAAGCCCCGGCGGCGAGTGGAGCAGTGCCCCGTGGAGGATGCCTGTCCCCCTGTAATACTGCACCCCCGTCCGCTGCAGCATCGCTGCCCCTGCATCCCATGCTGCCGCCCACCCGTCCAGCATTGCTGCCCGGCCCCCGTGCCCCTGTCGCTGCATCCTGGACAGCACCAGCAGAAGCAGGTCCCTCTCTGGCCACCCTGTCTGCAGAAGAAATGACCACACTCAGCGAGGGGGATGCTTTGTTCCTCACCCAAACCGCCGATGCTCCCACCTCCACCTTCGGCACGATGCATCACCACCATGGCTGATGGCCCATCGCTTCTCTTTGCACATGGGATTCAGGGTCTGAAAACCCCTGCTTCACCCCAGAACTCACACTCTAAATTCCCAAGGTCCTCTCTTGCCAGGGAATAGGCTTTAATCATCCAAACACCACTTTGCTCTTCCTCAGGGTAGAGCACCCCTTTCTGCCCTCTTCTGAGAAGGTGAGCAGCCTGGGGATGGAGAAACCGAATGGAAAGAGCCTGAGCAAGGACAGGGAAACAGCCTGCCATGAATTCACCTTCTCCTACGGGGTCAGCGGACTGTGATTTCAAGGTTGTTCAAAAGCAGAGGCAGGACTGTACTGGGGAAAAGGTACACACTGTGGTTGCGGGAGTATCAGGGACTCCTGCAATTTTATTTTTTGCCTGTGTATTCAAGAATAAAGTTGAGAAATTTTGGTTGACACTTGGTTCCTTTTCTTTTACCCTCAAAAATGTCACCAACATTACAATGAGAAAATGTTAAAAGTCGTAAAAAGTGCTTCTTGCAAAGAAACTTGCAAATTTAAAATCAAAATTAGAGTTCACACATGAGGAGTTCAGCCCTGGCTGTAGCGGTTTCACCAGGCTGAACCCCATCTGCATGTTGTAAAACCCTCTCCGCTGTGGTTACGCACTGCAGGACTGAGGGATGGACTTCACTGTGGTCCATCAGCAAGTGATCTAGGTACAAACAGTTTGCTCTGTAATGTGTGCCATCACCTTCATTAGCTAGATAGTAACACTGCACCGGGAGGCCATCCATCATATAAATGTTAATCAAGATAATAAGTGTGTGTTCCAGCACGTG
>NW_010251842.1:9234-11644 GCF_000690775.1 Eurypyga helias | reverse complement strand
TGCCTTTCACTCGGTGCAGGAAGGTGCAGGAATATGCAGGCCAGGCTCTTCCCCCACAGTTCCCCACTGCCCAGCTCTTGCAGGCACACTGGTGATGTGCTGCTTCTCCCTCACTTTGCCAGAAAAGGCTTCCACAAGGTGCATTAAAATATATATTGTTGTTCCTTTGTATTGCTTAAGCATACCCCCAGTGTGTCCTCAGTGCCCTCCCAGCCACTAGCAACCACCAAGGGAAACCGGAAAGAAAAAGAAACCAAACCATTCTTGTTTTCTTAATGCAGTAAACCACAAAAATTTATTTTTCTCGTGTCTAATTTTAACCAAATGAAAAAACACTTACATATTAATTTTAACTTCAGAAATCCCTGATTTTATTAGCTCTTTTCTTCCCAGCCTCATCTCACTGGAGCCGGTTCCCAGACACTGTCCTGGCACGGTGCCCACGGGGCTGACTCAGAGCCCACAGACCAAGGGCCAGCTTAGTCCTCACACTGGTGCTTCCACATCAGCTTTTGTCCATCTTTTCTTCCAAGGTGCTTTTTGCCAGCCACTCCAGCCCTGCCATCACAGTTAGTCCCTCCCAGCCACAGGACTGTTTCTCCAGCCTGCCCAAGTCCCATCCTCCAGCAGTTTTATCTGCTCACCCCAATTCAGTGCCACCTGTAGATTTGCCAAGTCCACCCCAATATCCAGGACATTAATGAAGATGTTAAACAGCACCAGCACCAGTATCAGCCAGTTTTTCACCTGCCATGTAGTTGACCCCTACCACTACCAGTTTAACTACAAGGCTGCCACAGGACACTGTGCCAAAAGCCCTGCAGAAGTTGATCCATTGCACTCCACCATCCACAGAGCCAGACTTTTCATCACCGAAACCCACCAGCATGATTAGCTTTTGAGGACTCTGAGCTGGCTCTTCCCAATCACCTGTTTACACTTCAGGCACCTGGAAATGCTACTCATGGGTAGCAGAAGGGGAAGACCAGGATGCTAGCACTGCGTACATCACGGCTCCTGACTCATCAGTCACCCATCAGCCTCCACTCAGTGTCTCGGTCCCCTGCAGATGGTGAATAAGAACATTATTACCTGCCTCACATAGTCAACGTGTGGCTTAAATGATGTGAGTCCTTTATGTGCACCACTCAGTAACTACATTATAATTAAGAGATGCTTATCAGGAATCGTGAGTCAAGCAGAACATGCCAAGCACTGGGAACAGCATCCAAATGGAGGAGATGTTTTCTCAATAAATAATTTAGTCCTCGTTCCTGCAGTGTGTTTCATTTACAAGGGAAAGACTTGTAACCATATAAAAGGCCTCCATCTCTCTGCCTCTCATAGTCTGCTCTCCTGGTCAGCATCTGCCTTCCCTCGTCAATTGGGTAAGACACACGCTGGGGCATCTGGGTTCATTTTTGGATGGGTGTCTGGGTTCAGGGCGTCATGGACCTAGCATGCTTGCACTGTCCTTCAGACCATGCTGTAAACACAAGGGATAGAGGACAGTGGGCTAAGGCAAGAAAGAAGCTATTAGGGGACTTGGGTATGGGATTTACAACAATGCCACTACGTGCTGCAGTGCCCTTACAGTTGTTTTGGTTCTTGGATGGGAAAAAAATCAAGGGTAAGGTCAGAAAGAGGGTTTGGATATAATATGACAAGTATTGGGCAACTACAAGAATTTTCTTTAGATCCAGGATTTCAGGACAAAAAAGGTTGAGCTATGAATAGATCAATAAAGCAGCTTTATGGGAAATTAAATGAAAAACGAGGAAAGGGAAATGCAAGCCTATCTGGTTTTGTGTTTTTCAGGTTTTTCCCCTACAATTCAAACATGATATATTCTTCTGGAAGAGAATCATACTTCAACTTGAACTCAACCTGGTATGATCCCTCAGGATCCTGGCTGGACACCCGGCGCACACCCTTCCGCTACGGCTACAACACCTGCTCCTCGGGGTGCGACGGTGAAGGCGTGGAAGGCATGAGAGGGCACAACTACCGGCATTATGGCTATCGGCAGCCAGTGTGCTCTGAGAGATGCCATGGCTATGCTGCAGCTGATTCATGCCACGGAGGGGGGGACTCGAGCTGTGTCAGGAGGCCCACGTACAGCTATGGGTCATCAGGGGGATGTCACAGCTATGGGAGGTCAGTCTGCTCTGAGAGGTGCCACGGATCCTCAGATTCATGCCACGGAGGTGGCTCGAGCTGTGTCAGGAGGCCCACATACACCTATGGGTCATCAGGAGGGTGCCAGAGCTACGGGAGGTCAGTCTGCTCCGAGACATGTCACGGATCAGGGTACCAGGGGGGGAAGCCAAGATACAGCAAGCCAAGGCAGTGCATCCAGCAGTGCTGCCCGGTGCAGACCTGTCCCCCTCCAGTGCAGACCCATCCCCCC
>NW_010251842.1:4860-9190 GCF_000690775.1 Eurypyga helias | reverse complement strand
GTCCCCTGCCGGTGCAGACTTGCCCCCCTCCGGTGCAGACTTGTCCCCGTCCAGTGCAGACCTGTCCCCCTCCGGTGAAGACCTGTCCCCCTCCGATGCAGCAATGCTGTGTGCCTGTGACAAAGTGCATCCCAAGACAGCAGCAAAAGCAGGTCTGCAAAGTGCCAGCCCGGAAGATGAAGTAGAGGAAGCAAGGAGCAGGGATGACTGAGAGAAGCTTCCCACCCTTGCAACGTTGCCTTGAGAGTCAGGCATGTCCCATGTTGCTCACGGATCTCCACTCTTCCTCTCATTTTGCTTGTAACGTGTTTTGAAGGTGTAACCCACTGTCTCTGTGAAATATTAAGTGTGATTCACCTCCTTATTTCACTGCAGACGTGGAGGCAATAAAAAATTATGGTTCATAACCCCCCTGCATCCGTGTTTTCCACTTCATCCCTTTGAATTGCTCCTGTTCCTTCTTGTGGCCAAAGCAGGTGTTTGCAGCATCCCCCAGACAACTTCCTCATTGAGAAGGAACTAAGTTTTCATCACAGGCTCTTTATGCAACCCAGCAATTAAATACTAATATACTAATGTAAAAATAGATAGATAGATAGATAGATAGATAGATAGATAGATAGATAGATAGATAGATAGATAGATAGATAGATAGATAAATAATTAGGAACCAAAAACACACCACGTATCTCATCAGAAAGGTAAAAATGAGGGTGTCTGCTTGGTACATCATTTCATTCACTGACGAGGCAATGAGTGCAGTTTGACTTGTATCAGAAGCCTCCCAAAATAAGCCCTGGGGAAAAAAGAAATTGGGAAGAGGATTCAGGAGTAGGAATGGCACAGCTAGCGCAGAGCAAGAGGGGATGCCAAAGCTGGTGGAAAAGAAATGCTCTGTTCCATGGTCCAAGGGTCTTCAGAGATCCCATGCATGACTGATCGTAGAATCATGGAATCATAAAATGGTTTGGGTTGGAAGGGACCTTAAAGATCATCTAGTTCCAACCCCTCTGCCATGGGCAGGGACACCTTGCACTAGACCAGGTTGCTCCAAGCCTCATCCAGCCTGGCCTTGGACACTCCCAGGGATGGGATATCCACAGTTTCTCTGGGCAACTTGTCCCAGTGCTCCCCACCCTCTGTGGGAAGAATTCCTTCCTGATGGCCCATCTTCATCTCCCACTTTCAATTTAAACCCGCTACCCCTTGTCCTGTCACTACAGGCCCTTGTAAAAAGTCCCCACCCAGCTTCCTTGTAGTGACCTCCCCAAGTACTGGAAGGTGCTATAAGGTCTCCCTGGACCCTTCTCTTCTCTTCTCCAGGCTGAACAAGCCCAATTCTTTCAGCCTGTCCCCATAGCAGAGGTGCTCCAGCCCTCTGAGCATCTCTGTGACCTCCTCTGGACTCACTCCAACCAGTCTACATCCTTCTGATGTTGAGGGTTCCACAGCTGGACGCAGAACTCCAGGTGGGTCTCACAAGAGCAGAGTCTCACCCCAAGGGGGGCAGTTCCTGCAGCACCTATGTGTCTTTGGCAGCCAGTGCTCAGTGTTGCTCAGTGCCGCTCTGAGAGGTGAGACGTGTTGGGGAAGACCAGGGAGGGGTGAGACCTCTCAGACCTGAAGACGTTGACCCAGGGACAAATGGGAATCATCTGGCCAGGAATATGTCATGGATATTGGAAAGGGGTCTGTAGACATCAGAGGGGCACATAGCTGGACCCTCCTTCTCTAATGGAGCAAAAGGCCTCAAACTCCTTGTGAGATTTAAGGTTGGAAGAAGAATCCTTGTAAGGTTAGAAGAGAAATCACCCAGGAGGATGGTTGCAGCAATGCAGGGATCTGAGTCAGTGACTCACAGCATCATGTTCCAGGTGGTTCCTCGCACTTCATCCAGCCCAGGCAAGAGCCTCCATCGTCTCCATCTCCTGGTGTCCTGGCCAGCCCAGTTGCAGGATGTGACACATCGCAGAATCAGCTGCTTCGCAATATTAACTGTGGAAATTTCTCCTGCAGCATGATCTGGATAATGAAAAGCAGAACAGGTACAGGGTGAACCTTCCTGGGATGGAGGTTCTACAGGACGTGGGGGCTGCTGACATGCTCTGCCCTGACACTGCAGCAAGCCTTCCATGCCAACCTCTTCCTCGTGCATGTGCAGGGGCTGATGCCAATGTGCATTACAGAACACACAGTTCCCACCCCAAGCACAGCTCAGAGTGGGTTGCCCAGCCCTGGGACAGCCTAAATGCCCAACCCACAGACTGTGTGGTGGACTGCAATGGCTCAGCTACCCCAGTGCATGCAACACCGCTTGTGCAAGCCTCAGGGACCTCTGTGGAAAGAGGTGCCAGCAAAACTATCAAAAAGCAAAGGACAGGGCTCTGTCAAAGGCATCCAAATCCACTTTCAGATCCTCTCTGAAACTTGCTGGGCTGTGGAAGAGAATTCTGAAGAGCCCTCAGGAAGGCTTCTCCCACTTCCCACACCCCAGGTCAGGAGTTGCTCTGTTTATGATAATTTGGCATAGATTTGCCTAATCCCTCATAAGAGGGATTTCACTCAAGAAATCCCTGTCTGACACAAAAGAGAGATCTTCTTTGTGTTTAAATGACTTCTCAGGGATTTGGAGATTTTAACTTGTACCTGGGGTGTCCCCCAGATCCTTCTAAGATCTTGTCTTTTTTCTGTGCTTCATTTATCTCCTTTATAAAAAGAAAACCAATAACTGACGTATGGAAGAATCATGACCACGTATAAGCCACCTAGAAAACATAATCCAAACTGGGGAATAAACCATCTCCTGAGATTTGTATGAGGACAACTACAAAGGCAATTCCTTCTATAAAACCAACAAAGTACCCAAAATGAAAAACTGCCATCCACTCAGAATAGGATCAAAGGACACAGGGAAGACTCTCCCAAAGACTAGGAGTTTGCAGGAGATACGTGAGGCTCAGAACCAGCTGTAGGGTCAGTACAGTTCTGTCTTGTACATGGGTGAGGATCCTCCCCACTGGGCCCTGCTCAGGTGGATGTCTATTGCCGAGAGAAATTATAAACACGTTTGTCATCATCCACATGATCTGGGGTGTAATTAGTGATTTGTGAATAGTAGTTTCACAAGAATTTTCATTCTTGGGATGTTTGTGAAATATCCCCAGACATGTTCTGATTTCCTCATGTTTCAATTTGTTCGATTGATTCAGCTCCATTGGTTATCAATGAATCTCCTTGACTCTCTATTTTATTTTAATTCGATCTGTGCTATTATGAATATTACAGTGGCCTCTAGAGTCCTGGATGAGATCAGGCCTGGTGCGCTCTGTAGGCAGAAAGACTCTTTTCTCCCTGCAGCAGAGAATTAAATCAACAGAGATGTGGATCCTGATGCCCTCCTCATTGTACAGAGGAGAGAGGCACAGAGGGAAGAAAGAGCTCAAAGATTCACAACACTTTCCTCCTTACTTTTTTTCTCTGATCAAAGTGTAATAAAGGTAATAGCAGATATTTGGAACAAGTATGGTGGGAATGGGAGATTGTTGGGGACATTTTGTCCTTCCAAGCCTCCTGCCTGGATGCTCTTTTTCTCCTATGGAATTTTAAATTCCTTCTGTTTGGGTTAAAAGCCTGTCTTTGAGCAAAGAAAGGTCTGGCTCGAAATATTGCAATACTCCTTTTTATTGATTCTTTGTTGTTTTACTCAGAAATAGGTTTTCTTTGCTGTCACTCCCCAGCCCTATCCCACCACCTGCGTCTGCCCACTCCCATCATTCCAACAGGACACGTCCAGTTGCTTCAAAATCTTGCATCACCATTTCCCATCTCTAAACCCCAAAACCAAACCTCAGTGATGGTTTTAGAGCCCAGAGGCGACTCGATTCCTTCTGTAACCCACCAGGGCCAAGCCCCATTGCCGCAATAGAGGTGGATGATCAATGCTGGCCTCGGGGGAGGATGCTCACACTCCTTGTTTTCAGGGCACCCCCCACATAGACCAGCCCTGGACTTCGTGTTCGCCTTTTGCCGCCCCATCATGTGCTCATACCTGCATCTTTAATTCCCTTTGTCTCCTTCGCCCACTCGCAACCTAGATTTTTTCCCAAGCTGCCCAAACACTCATTTTTCCTGCACACCACCATGGCCTCACTTGTTCTCTTTCAAGACCATTTTATTTTCTGGATCCCTTTGCAACCCAGTCCACCGGCTCACCCCACTATCCCACTTTCCCACCCGCTAACATTTTTGCATTGCCTGCTTAGGCTCATGGCTGCTTTCCATTAGGCCCAAGAACCAGATAAACATTTTAGTCAAAGGCAGCAAGACCATC
>NW_010251842.1:0-4847 GCF_000690775.1 Eurypyga helias | reverse complement strand
CTACACGTGAACCACACCAGGCGTGGGGGGCAATTAACATTTTTATGGAGTAATGAGAGGAATGGCAATCCCAAAGGCGGGATATTGATCTGCTCGTAACACCATGAGTCAAAACAGCACTGTAAAAACTCTCCAATTAGCAAAGTGGTGAACAATCAAGTCCCTCCGGTGGGACCTCACCTTGTTTCCAGAGGAAAAACACTGGGCACCCTATAAAAGAACTCACACGCCGTTTCTCCTCATTGTCTAGTAATGAGAGGAATGGCAATCCCAAAGGCGGGATATTGATCTGCTCGTAACACCATGAGTCAAAACAGCACTGTAAAAACTCTCCAATTAGCAAAGTGGTGAACAATCAAGTCCCTCCGGTGGGACCTCACCTTGTTTCCAGAGGAAAAACACTGGGCACCCTATAAAAGAACTCACACGCCGTTTCTCCTCATTGTCTCAGCTCCGTGTCTTGAATTCTCTGAAGAGGGTAAGTCCAGCTTGATCAAACTTTTGCACTGTTAATGATTGCCAGCTTTGTCCTGATCCTGAGGTCTTGACCACCTCTCTTGCGTGTCTCATCCCTCTGATTGCCTCTGGTCACAGTTCCTCAGTCCTTCTGCCTCTGTTGTCTTCTCCATCCATGTCTGCACATATATAATAGAAAGCAAGTACGAAAATGTAAAACTTCCTCGTTCAAACAGCTGAGGACAAGACTCTTCAGGTCTAGCTCTGGACTCTGTGTTGCCACCACTTCTCACTAATCACTAAGTGCTGTAACTCCTATCTTACATATTTGCTAAGCATAGAAGAGACAGGAAAGGCTTGCTCAAAGAAAGATAAGACAGTGTCCTCTGCACAGGTCAGGGACTCCTACGGGCAGGTGTACACTGTTAATTTTTCTCTCTTCTTCAAGAACCTGGCTTAAAATGAGAGTTTATTCTTGATATATGATCCCATCTAACTAGAAATCTATTATTGCTAGCTGACAGACACCACAGCATCTCTTGCCTTTGTCACTACTCAAAGATTATTGTCTTCCCAGCAGGTCTGCAAAGATGTGCTCCCGCCAGGACAAAGACCAGTGCCACCGGCAAGAACGATCCTCATGCCACAGCAGTGAAGGGTGCCACAGAAGCAGCAGTGGATCCGGATGCCACAGGAGCAGTGGTGGGTCTGGATGCCACAGGAGCAGAGGATCTGGATGCCATGAAAGCAGTGGTGGATCTGGATGCCACAGCAGCAGTGGTGGATCTGGATGCCACGGGAGCAGAGGATCCGGATGCCATGGGAGCAGTGGTGGATCTGGATGCCACGGGAGCAGCGGGGGATCCTGCCATGGAATGCCACAGGATTGCCAGCAGCAAATTTATCAAGTATCCTCAAAGATGAAGTGATCAGGACATTATCTACATGTTATACCCATGCATGTCCTTGATCTTGTGCTGAGTTCAGAAAGCTTTGTGTGTCTCCTAGTAATCTTCAAAGGAAATGTCTCCGCTCCCTCCCCCATCAAGTCCTGTACCTCTTATGAGCTTATCTGAGTGGTAAAATAAAGTGTGTACGCTCAGGCTGGCACAGTTTTCTCTGTATCACTGTGACTATGTATGCGCCATAACAATTCGGAGTTCATGAGAGTGTTGTGTTCATGATTTCTTCTTTCACCTTGTATTTCCTATCACAAAGCAAGGTAACTTGTCCTTGTTTAATAGTCCTGGAGTTACCCTGCCCAGACAGGCAAAAGGGGTGGGCACTGCCACACTCTCCCCTATGGAATCCAAAGGAAAAGAGAGACAATAAAGATTTTTTGAATGCTGACATTTTAGGAGGCCGTCTCAGGCCCCTGCAGTGCGGGCAGCTCTCCACACCACCTTCCCACAGAGCTGGAGACCCAAAACTCCCCACAAGACCCCATGGGCTGCATTGCACAAGCCCTCAGGGCTGGTTACAAGCACACTTATGGGGAAGAAGAAGTCCTGTAGGCAAAAGCACCCGTCATGAGTCAGAAACCCCTTCTTTTGCCATCTGGCCCCAAGGCACCAAGGGACAGGTACCTCCACGTGCTAGTGACAAACACCATTGTAAGCCTTTCTAGAAACCCTCTGCCCAGCACTTCAAGAGCCCTGGGTTGAGCCATGGGCGTTGCAAGATGCTAGTGTTACACAACGAACTGATAAATTTCTTCTCAGCTTGCAATTAAAATGAATTGTGTGATTTATTGGTCTGGTATTGCCATTCATGAACTGGATCTTGCCCTGATAAGATTATTCTCGAGTGTGTCACAAGGATCAGAAATATCTGGCATTGCTGGAAAGGGTGCAGAAGGCAGCTAACTCCCTGAACAGGATGCCTGCTTTTGGTGTAGGAATCATTTGGAAAGGCTGGTTGTGTGAATCTGGCACATGCCTTAAGCCCCCATTGCAAATCCCGTTTTCAAGACGTGTTAAGGTGGACAGCCACAAAATCTAGAGGTGCCCAGGATGGCTGTCTGGGTGCTGCTGATCTTTAACAAACTCAGAATAATAAAAACATGAGGAACTGAATAGAGTGTGATGTTGAGAGCCAAAAATCGCTTTGAGTCTTTTTTCAAAGCATTTACCACATTTCTTTTGATGCCAGAACAAAACACAAACAATTTGCCCTGACACTGTTCTAGTTCATAACAGCAATTAAGCAATACAACAGAAGCATTTAGGTTGTGTACCTGATTCATTAACCCTTCCCTGTCCACCTGTCTTTGCAAAAATCCCCTGTGTTTTGGTAACACCAAACGTGTCAGATATTTTTTGGGTTGCAGGAACCACTGGGGACTTGCCATGCCTTACCGAAGGTTCAGGCACCTGCGTTCAAAGCAGGAGCTCACAAAAAGCATGTCGGTGACTGGCAGCTTGTTTAGTTTTCCAGCCACTTCCCAAAGGATGCCAGGTCTCTCCAACAGCATTAGTACAGGTGGGATGGGGCTAAGCCTCCAACACACTGTGGCCAGCATAAAAATAGCATAAAAACTTAGTCAGCATGGAGAAAGAAAAAGGCAGGGAGAGGTGGACCAAAAATACCAAATGCTTGAGCAACTCTGAGGGCAAGCGAAATATTTTACAGTCAGCGTTTTCCATGCACTTTTGCACTGACAAAATCACAGCAGTTGTCTATTTCAGCTAGAAATACTGATTTTAGTCTTTTATTTGCTGACTAATTAATGAAATATCTTCCACAGGTATTGGCAGAAAAGGGCAAGACAAGATCCATGGTCCTATGCACTTCCAAGCTCCTGCAGCAGAGGTACGGGAAAGGTACAGGGAGTATCTCCAATTATTGCTTACGATTAGCTCTCACTCCGACATGGTACCTGAAGGCTTTAAGGGTCGCGTGAGTTTGTGCATCTGCCTGCATAGAATGCCGATCTGCTGGCCAATTACGAACTAATTGGGGAGCAGGGAAAAGTGCTCCAAAAAGGATGTTCCTACAAGTTTGGAGAAAGTCCCCCGGGTCTGCCAGCTCCCCACAACGTGGCAGCCAGCCCAGGCCACCGTGCATCCCCAAAGGCAGCACCCATGGGAGCCCGTCGCCTCTGCGCGGCAGCACTGAAGCCACTCACAACCTGGAAAAAGTTACTCACGGGCTGAAAGTTAACCACATAATTGTGTACCTCGCTAATCCTGGATCACTACCCAGGACAGGCCTTCATCATTCCAAAAATAAAAATCCCAGCTGCTTTTGGTCCTTCTCGCACCAGCAGGAAATTTTTGACTGACAAAAAAGTTTTAGAGGGGATGTCTTTTCTCTCTCTTCACCATTCCACCCTATTCCAGCTGGTTTTAGGAGAAATGATACAACAGTGGCACCAGTCAAATTGCTGGTCAGGAAGAGTTGTTTACCATGCCAAAGGCGTTATTGGTACTTACAAGCACATCTCTGGGTTTATGGGCATTTGCAGGACTAGAGCGCCTCAAAACATTTTTAAAGATGGTGTGATTTAGCCATATGACATAATTCCCCCTGCTAAATGCAAAGTGCTCCCCAGCTGTGATCAACACCAAAAACAAACTGTGGAAACCGAGGCCACCCACACTACTCCCCCATCAGAGCTAAGCTCAGGTAGAGCTGGCAATTAAATATTTCTGTGGCACAGGAAAGACGACCGATAACAAGAGGTGATACCCGACACGGATGGGGTGAGTCATGCAAGCAGCCTGAACAGTGGGGAGGCAAAAAAAACCCCAAACCTATTGACGAATTAAATGAGCAGGCAGACCTCTGTGACAGGGAGGTGCTTCATTTCCAGATGTGGTGTGCAGAAAGGGTATAAAAGCGCTCCCATCCCGGAAAGCCTCATTCCCTTCTTGGAACTTGGCTGCACGAGCATCTCGGGTAAGAGCAGTGATGCTGTGGGGCTTTGGGGCTTGGAGCAGCAGTTGAAACGCTCTGGGAGGTGGATGGGTTTGGAGAGGGCTAAGCCCCATGCCTTGGACTGGGCTGGGGCTTGTTCTGTCGGTGCTTGTGAGCAGGGATGTGGGGTGAGGAGGGAGGGCAGAGGGTGCCAAAGGACAGCAGAGAGATTCGGGCTTGGAGGGAAGCCCTGGGGTGCTGCTATTCTCACTTTGTGAGGAAGATGTCTCCGCTTTGGAAAGCCAGTCATGATCAGCCTGCCCAGATGATCTGGATGCTCCCAGCATCATTGGCTACGGCTTTGGTGGGACAATCCCATGGGTGGTATAAGAAGTTGATGCAAGGTCTGAAGATGATCGTGGGATCTGGCTAAGACTGGATAAATGTACATCCAGATTGCTCTTCTCTGGAAGAGCAGAAGCAGGAAAGAAAAACCCCTGACAGCTCCTCTCTCCCCACAGCTCACACCAACA
>NW_010251841.1:4553-11498 GCF_000690775.1 Eurypyga helias | reverse complement strand
TGCTCTTCCAGCCTGGTCGCCATGGGACCCCGGCGACTGAAAGAAACGGAACGCATGAGTAAGGAGGGGGAGGCGGAGGGAATACTCAACTAGCTTCCTCTAGGAATTTCTGTCCTCTTTTTCATTTTTTATTCCCATGTACATACCGAAACTCGTTACGGAAAAACATTGTCTGGTCCCCTCATTTAGCGTCGGGCACCTCTTTTTTATTTATTTGACGGGGAATGGCACTGACACCATTTCCTTGCGTTCTCGGCCACATGCACTTTACTAAGCAAGGCAACAACCCTCCCCAAATCTCAACGCGCAGTCTCTCACAAACGTTTGTCCCGCGGAAGGGCAGCGGCTCCATAAACCATATTACACTGGAAGCGTAAGGAAGGAGCGTATCATGTTAGTCCTGAAAAACTTTCCGCCCGTGAGCTAAGCGAGGAAATTGTTTGGTGTGGGGGTTTCTCAGGGGGTGCACGGCCCAGCTGAACCAACAAAGGCTGACTCAAAAGCTGGGTATTTCCCTTTGATTTCCTCATTTTTCTGGGGAGAAACACGAGTATTGTAAAATAATTTTTTATTAGTTGTCTTCAGGGCAGTGGAGGAAAAGCACTGTTGCTTATTGAAAGCTACTTTCAGGGAAGAACGCTGAAATAAACAGGATTTCTTCCAGAGTAACTACTGCAGTATAATTCCATTTCCTATATTTTGTATTTTAACCTACATTGCATGCAGTGAAACAGGTATCCCAAGAATCAATTCAGAAATATGGGATAGATTCTGTCTATTCAATGCTTTAAATAGACTGGGTCTGTTTTGCCCCTTCAGAATTGGGTAAGGTGTGGGCAGATTTGATCGAGTGAATGACAGGGAGGGTGTGAAAAGGGACTGTCCATCTTCCAATAGCAGAATTTGGAAGGAAGGATCAGGTGAAGGAACCTGGTTCAGAATGTGCAGAAGGGGTTGTTTCCTTGAAGTGTGGGTGTAGCACTATGAAGCCTCTTTCCAAAGGATGTTGTGGGTGCAGAATTTCATGTGATTTTGAGAGGAGACTGAACAAACGTTTGGAGAAGTGGTGAATAGATCCACAGTGTCCTAAACCAATAACTCACATCACTTCCGGAAAATCATCTGAGCTCAGAACGGTTGGAGGTTGGGAGAACTCTTGCAGAAAGTATCGTACTGATGTTCAGTAAAAGGTAACTTTATCATAAAGCAAATCAGTTTCTAAAGTTTGGGGTGGGAGTGTGACTCCCCAAATACATCTACAGGATATCCTTGCCCAGCTAGAGAATGGCAATGGTAATAGCAGCTTGACCACACGCCAGCTTCATTTCCAGATATTTCACAGTCTGTATTTCAAACTTTGCTGATTTTTCCCAGCAAGTTTCTTATTTTTACTGTTTTTCTTCCTGTGATTGTCAGTGTCAGAGAAAGATAATCTTATTTTTCACCTTCTTTCAAACTTGGTTTCATTGACAGTGAAGGAGGGTGAAGGAAGGTTACCTGGCCCCTGTTTTGGTGGAGTGTTGCCGAGGGACATGGAAACGGCTGGAGTGACTGATAACGACCATTCCTCCAGTTTAGGGATGCAGCCTTTGGCAGTGGTAAATGCACAATGTTTTGGAAGAAGACATAGAAATCTGACAGCTGTTTTAGGGGTTCACCTTGTCTTTCTTGTCACACAGAAATAAGGATCAAGGCTTGAAGTATTTAGTGATACTAGTTTCTCAGGAGCTTAGCTTGTATTATCTACTCTAGTGACTGCTGAATTAATCAAGCCTTTATAAAATCCAGGTACATCATTTAGGTGCTGATAAGCTGGAAGAGGAGGAGGATGTACACCTCATTCGGCATATCCAGAGAGCCTGAGACACCACTTCTTATTATTTGGACACTTGTTTCTCTGACGAGACCTAAGCGTTTTCTCAAGTTTGTCCTGAATGACCCAGGTTATCCCAAACCCAATGTCAGATGCTGCCAGAGCCACAGTTGCTGTTGATTATATTGGAATTGCTTTCTCAGGGCAAAATAATTTTTGGTCAGCACTGATCCATTTTGTATTGTGCGTTTGTTTGACCAAAGCTGGAAGTAAATCTCAGATTCGGGGTTGGTTTTTTTTTTTTGACACCTGTCACATTCCTGGTATCAAAGAAGCTTTTATTCCTGTCAATGAATCCAGTGACAAACCCAGACAGAGGTGTCAGGTCCCCTAGCTGACACTTGGCTGGGAACAAAAGGGCATTCTGTGCACTCAGTGCTAGAAACCTTGCTTTAGAGGTGGCGGGGGAGGGAAGGGGCAGAAAAATACATCATACTAATGGATATGAGGTAATAGGCACAAATCAAAATATATGGCATGCTGTGCCTCCTGAGCATGGGGAGTGTTATGCCTGAGGGACTCCACGTGCTGCGCACGGAGCTTGTGTTTGTGGGGTCGGGCAGTGGGAAGGCAGTTGTGATTTATGCACGGGGCCAAACTCTGATCCATCCTCAGCCTTTCCATATCGTTCAGTGGGAACGAGCTCTGGAGCTCAGTACACAAGGGTCACTAGCCCTGGGGGCTGAAGGCAGCACTGGGGTGGCACAAGAAAAAGTCAGCCTGAGTTTCCTGCCTCAGTTGATGCCTCAGGTGTGTAGTTTGGGATATATCATTTAACCTCTCTGTGCCAAATTCTGCTCAGGAGCACTGGATCAAATCCAGGGTGACTCCACTGAGGCCACGTAGCAAAACCCAACCTGTTGCCAGTTAAATATGTCTCCACTGGTTGTCCTAGGGCCAAACTTGGCTCAGGGCTCTGAGAACTCGGACCAGGGTGTGAATGACTCCACATTCTCTAAGAACGCTGCATTTCAGTCTGCTTTGGTTTGTGGGATGGCCTAGGGACTTGGCATACCTCAGGCAGGATCCCTCAGGACTTTTAGGTCTGGTGTGAATTGTGCCCCTAAAGGGTAGCCATTCAAGGGTTGCGGTATTTTGGTGGTTTGTTGTTTTCACCTGTTTAAATCCCAACAGCGATTCAGAGAGCAGTGAGAAATGTCCCACAGCTGAGCTAAAGACATAGCTTTGCTCAGCTGTGCTCAGTCCCCTGTAAACTCTGAGTACAGGCTCATGAAGAGAAGGTGAAATTCTGGGATAACAAGCTCTGAGGACATCTTACATCTGCTCCATGTGGGAAATCGTAAGTTGTCCTGAGGAAATATGACTCACTCTTATTTGTGTTCAGAAAAGTGGGGGAATGTCTAGGTTTCTGCTTAATCAAAGCTTAATAGGAACTTGTTTTCTTTGTCTCCTCCCCAAGCATTGCATTCAAAGCAGCATTCAGTGGCCCTTGAAGTTAAAATACTGCATTATGCATTCTGCTAGCCCACATTTTATGTGACCTACACGCGCAGAGTGCAGCTGGGCTGAGTCCCATTTCTGTGTCTGCGGCCGCCGCACCTCCTACCTTCTCAAATTAATTTGAAACGGGGGGAGGACTGATGCTGAAACATTCCTTCAGCAGCAGCAGTAAGATCTGTACCTGCTTTAAAGAGGAAATGATTTCCCTGGAGACGCTGATCCTGTGCCTCTTACTCAGAGACAGTTTCCAGTCACGCACTGATGTCAAAGTCTTGTCAGCAGGATCGTGACAGAAAGGATTTCTGGCAATGCCACTCAGGGAATCCTAAACACGGGGGGAGCACTGTGAAGATGCTAGGGCAAGCACAGAAAGTGCGGATAATCCAGTGCACAGGAAGATGGAGTCACAATTTGTTATCTTAATCTGATACACACTCCTGATTGAACATGATTGGATAGGAGATCTTTTTTGGATTGTTTGGGTACCTTCTACTTAGCAAAGCGAAAAAAAGAAGTGCTTTTACTTTTCTACTGCAGAGCAGTATTTCTTGACTTGGGTTAGTGGGAGAGAGGTGACTGAAACGATCTGTTGTAGATACAGTGAGTGAGAGAACCACAGCTCAGTTTGGGGGCCTTGTGCAGACCAGAACTGGTGATGTGAGCTTGCCTTATACCAAACCAAATCAAAACAACCCCCGCCAACCCCAAATCTAGAAACTGCTTTGGTCTGCCTGCCTTCAGGTGAGAAGACTGTCTCACTGCAGGCTTCCACGGCTCTCCTTAGAAGAACTATCCCCACTGTAAGTTGAGCACGCTTATGAATAGGCAGGATTGGTTTCCCACAGCGTTAATCCAGCTTTATAGCAGCATCACTCTGCTGGGCTGCAGAAGTGTGGGCTGGCTATACATCAACACTGTAAAATGGAATAGTCCTCCTGAGAGCAGGTCTAATTTTGCAGGGATGTGGAGGGTGAGGTGGAGGTGGTCTCTAGCTGCTGCGTTACATGCCCTGGCTGCACACCCCATGAGTTAGGTCAGTCATGTCCAACCCTGAGTGCGTGCTACAGATTGGCACAGCAGCGCAGGGGTCTGCCCAGTGCAGTGCCATGGCCAAGGAAGAGAGGTATTCAAACAAATAATCTTACTACCGAGCTCTCTCTCACAACACACGGACCCAGTGTAGCCACAGAAGTATCCTGCCACGTCCTGCTAAGCAGCAGTCCTTAGTCCTCAGCATGTTTCACCCAGAAAAAGACTTTTACAGAAATTTTTACCCAGTGAGTCAAAAATGAAGTAGGCATTCAGGAGACCAAGCCTTGCAGGCAGGCAACAAAGGTAATTAGTCCCTTGAGTGCTGAAGTGTCTGCTGGAAATGGGATGGTTGCTTTGCTCCCAGCAGAGGCTTGCTATGTTGAAGAGACCAATGCTTAAATATATTTCCAAAATCTGGGCCAAATTCTGATGAGCTCTATCTGACCCTTGGGGAAAGAGAAGCAAAAGGAAGTGAAATGCTAAATGTTGGCAGAGCTGTGAAATGAGCCCTTATCGACCTGGTCAACGTAGAAAGCATGCTCCTTGCTTGGCCTAGGCAAATAAAGAAGTAGGATATTTCACTTTGTTCCGTAATCACAAGCGTGGACTTGTCGAGTTTTCCCAGGAAGGAAATCTAAACTGGAAGGATTCGTTGTGTAAACACTGCCCGTAAGCATTTTTACACGTTCATATTTAATGCATTGGCTATTTTCAGCTATTTTTCATAAAATCCTTGCCTTGTTTGTTACAGTCAGTGGCTTGTCTCTGCTTCAGTGAGGGATGGCCAGGGTTACACCGCTTGAACCTACATGGGGTCCCACCGACCTTCTCATCTCACCTACTTCCTTTCTCGTGCTGCCTCTTCAAACACGCAGACATTTGGCTGTGCTGTGGTGGTTTGTTCAACAAAACCGGCACAGTGTTAGGACTTCTGAATTCTCTAATTATCCTTGTCCATACCCCTCTGGTCAAGCCTGGCTGATGGCGATGGCTGGAAAATCAGGTCTGCCTGTTCCCTCCAAAAGATGTAATCAAATGGCTTTAGCAAGGAAAATACACCCAAGAAGTGCTACAGGCATGCTTGCTTTCAGCCTGATGCTGCCATTAAAATCGATAAAAAGACTCCCGCTGACTTCGGCAGGGAAATTATTTCCTATTCTAGGACAGTCTGCTTGAGTTACAAAAAGGAAGCAAGGTCAGGCTTTGTCTCACTTTTATAAATAACTTATTACAGGGTTAATAACTGATGACTCAATCCTTACAGAGCTCAAAAGGTCAAAGGGTTGCTTACAACAACTGATAAAACACCCTTGACCGACGTTCTTACGGTGCCCATGGTAAATGCTGCTCATGGGCCTATCACGCTTATCCATCAGTCTCTTATGAACTGCTTATAAATGCCACATCATGCCAAATCTTCGCTAGCCAAACAAGTAACTTCTGGGTCAGAATACAGTGCACAAAATTTGGAAACTCAAGTCACTCTTGACATCTGCAGAATAGTCAGTCGGTGGGTTAAATGTTACTTCAGTTGTGAAATATATTTCTGGGAGAATATGAGGTAAAGGGAACTTATTTCAAACAAAAATATAACAAATTATGGACAAGCCCGGAGAATGGACACCAGCTTTTGGCACATATTGGCTGTTGTTTCCCCTCACTTTTGAATTTTCTCCTAATAATGAGTGTGAGGCTATTATAAATGTGTGTCTATTATAAAAATAGCCAGCAGCTGTCACTTACTGGGGACACAGATATGGCAATTTCTTTTCCCTGCGCTGTGCAATAAACCCTGAGGTTATTTGTGAAGTACTCCAGCCCTTAGCTTGAATCCCTGGGCAAAGCAGTAGCCGCATGCCAAATCCCAGCGTCAGACGGAGAATGAGGACCCTGCTGATGCAGGAAGCTGGGGTGGCCGTGGGGACACCGGCTCTGACTCTGCACCAAGCTGGGGTTCAGCAAGGCTTTGGGAGGTGGTGATAACCAGGGTGACCTCTTCTGCTCACGGAGCGCCTGAGAGAGATTTTGTTGGGAGACACCTGTGTCAGGATGTAAATTCCTCTCTGGAACATCAGCTCAGCACCCAGGTTACTAATCCTTCCTGGCGCAGGTTCAGGTTTTACTCCTTGAGCTGCTTTTTGAAGGCTGCTAGGAGAGCTCACAGAAGCGTGTGATGCTCAGGAACGGCTCTAGCAGTGCCCTGGCAGCTCTTAGCTTGCCTTGGGGAAGGACAGAGAAGAATCCACACTACAGGGACTTAGCCAGCTTCCTTACATATCAGACGTTTGTTTAGAAGTGCAGTTGGACTGTTTACACGTACCCACTGCTCCCATCATTTGGCTGCCATAGGCACCACTGCTTCCTCCTGCTGCAGAATTCAAGAAGAATTCTACATATCTGTGTTCTGGAAGAAGAAAATTTTGCCGTGAGAACATTTCACACCAAACCCCTGGAGGGTTGGCCTCACCGCGGGTAAAGCTGCAATAAAACCAGCTGTGGTCCAGCTGTGGAACCCCCAATATCAGAAGGATATTGACCACTTGGAGCGAGTCCAGAGGAGGCCACAAAGATGATCCGAG
>NW_010251841.1:0-4237 GCF_000690775.1 Eurypyga helias | reverse complement strand
GCCAGGCTGGATGAGGCTTGGAGCAACCTGGTCTAGTGCAAGGTGTCCCTGCCCATGGCAGAGGGGTTGGAACTAGATGATCTTTAAGGTCCCTTCCAACCCAAACCATTCTATGATTCTATGATTCTAAAACCTTTGGCCACTCATTCACCGGTCGTACTTAGGCATACGCGCTTTGTCGTCGGACACGGCGGCCACTGCGTCCTCATCAGTAGCAAATTCATCGTCTGCCTCGCCGGTTACTCTGCCATCTGCTCCAATTTCGATGTGTACTCTTCCAGGGTTCAGGGGCGAGAACGTACGGAACACAGACTAGATTTTCACGGTGACGTCGGAGAAAATTTTCACGTGCGTTAAACTGTACGAGAGAGAGAAACGTCCTCCAAAGCGACACAGAAAACAGTGGTTATAGGTGGTTATTGTTATTTACTATCTGTAGTCAGCATGATTTTGGGACAGGGCGCCTTGTCCCAGCCTTCCGGCCATCATGAACCTGACCTCAATGGTTTATAACCCCGACAGGCGAAGCTGCCCTCGCGCACCAGAAATCTGCTGAGGCTGCGCTTGTGCTTTCTTACTCACTCTCCCTTCTAACTTTTCACACTTTCACAAAGACAAAAACCCACAACCGTTTTGGAAAGACGATCAATGCTGCCCTCCTGCGGCCCCGGCCCTCTGAGCCGGGGTTGGGGCGGGGGGAGCGGGATGCAGACCCCCATCAGCCTCCCCGTCTGTTTTTTTTCTGCCCTGCAGGGAGAAGGGAACCACCAGGCAGTGGGATTTCCAGACTGGGGTTTATCACATCTCCTCCCCATTCTGACACCTAAATTAGGTGCCTGAGCCTGAAGCCCCCACCTAAGTAAATCAAAGAATTTTGATTTATTTTCAGCCTGAGTTGTTCGTTGTTGCTCTTTGGAGGGACTGGCCTCCTTCCCTTGAGTAGGTGGTCAGCACGAGACTGTCCATGCAGAGGCAGGAGCCTGAACAGCTGCCGGTGCCTACACAGCCTCTGCTCAATGACAGCGCCGACCACAACCACGCTGCCCTGAATCCCATTTTTTATCTTCACTGACTATTCATGCCTTCTCAGTGACCGGATGGAGAAGGTGGTGGCCTTGCCATCTCATTTATCTTCCCTATTTCACACAAATACTCCCATTCCTCATACCAAAAATGTCCAGGCCACTCCTGATGACCCGCGTCTGCTGGCCACCGAGGGCCAGAGATGCCGGTGCTGCTATAATGAGAGGGAGGATTTCTAGTGGGGGAATGTCAAGACAACAGCAGTTGCAGATTAAACAAGTGTGCTATGCTGGGTGACAGCTGGCAAGCTGCGGAGGTGGTGGTGCGTTAAACAGGGATAAATTCTGCACTAAGTTTGGCTGGAGTAACCACCCTGAACTAGGTAAAGTGACTTTGGACTGACTCCGATGTGTTGGAGAGCAGAAGTTGGCCTTGCGATTACGTGCGAAAATGCAGCAGATGAAGAGTTTCAGGAAAAGGTCAATCAAGACAGAGTGAAATCCAACAGCTCCAGTCAACCCTTTCTTCTCTTTTCTAGGAGGATTTCTGGGGCTGGCTTCTTGTACCACCATTCCCTATTTTTAGAGGGGTTTATGGATTTGCTTTTATAAAAGACACCCAGACTCTGCTCTCACTTACACCATGGGATATCTGCCTGTTTCAACATAGTTCAGCTCCACTTGAGCTTCCATAAGCAAGACAAAAACCATCGCAACAGGGCTTCTTGCAGCTGAGCGGCTGGTGAACCAAGAGGCACACCTGTGGCAACCCACACCTCGGACGCCGTGGGCAGAAAGATGCCGGCTGACTTCTGTCCTCGTACGCAAATCCTGCTGACATCAACGGGTCCTGGGAATGCGCCTCTGAGGGTAAAATCTGGCACCTCATGCCTCTTCCCCAGCTGTGTAGTTGGGAAGGGGAGCCAAGAGTGTGTGTCACGGTGACGATGCTATTTCTCTTCTTCCAAACCAGCGTGGTTCAGACAAACTTCTGCTGCTCTCGGCATCCCCAGCCTTAGTTTGCAAATGAACCGAAGTTTCTCTGAACTCGACGGTGCCGCGGCTGCTTGGTGCTAGCTGGTGCTCTGTGCCAATGAGGTTATGGGAATTTTAAAATCTTCAGGAAAGGAAAATTGAGACGGATGCCTCCCCTGTTGTTGTTAATACCGTGTGACCTTTTTTCCTGTACTTTCTCCTGTGCATCCTTTCTCATGTGAGCAGTTCAGGGAAGAGGAGCGGAAGGAAGTATCCTTAATGGGCGCTTTCGTGAAATGAGGTAGATTAGGCGACTGGTTTTTTTTTTCTGTAGAAGACTGTAGATTTAACACTCCAGACTTTACTCTTTTAAAGTGCTTAGGCCTCTCTTAAACTGTGGATTTGTCTTAGAAAGGATTAAAAGGCAGGTATCAATTTATGCCTTTTTCCCCTTTCCCCCAGCATACTCTAAATGCCTGGGTCAGGCTTTTACTGCAACCCTGAGGGGCCTAAAAACCCTCTTCGTATCTTTTAGAATGGAAGCAGCCACAGGATATCAGTAGCAGGACGATAGGAAGATGGCCAGGTCTCGTGAGCCACGACCTAACGCGGTAAGCGCTGGCAAAGCCGACCTCTCGCGTGCGGGGCGCTGGCTTGCTGGCAACAGCACGCCTGGCTGTGGCACGTATGGGCGCACAGCTGCCTCTTGGGATGAAGGGGGTTAACTTTTGGGAGAGCTGCCTCGGGCTTGTAGCGCTTATACCTGAGCGAGCGTTCTGCTTGTCCAAGGTTAAATCCTACCTTTCCACCGGATAGGGTATTTTTCTGTGAGGCAACATGCCTGGAATCAGTGTAGATGCACGCGGTCTGTTCGGTACGAGTCTCCGTAAGTGGGAATGATGAATAATTTTATTAGAAGGGTTTGACTGGAAATGTTTTGCCTTTAGTGCTTCTGACATGACATAGATTGGTCCCAAGATATTGAACAGCTGGGCTCCCAGAATGTTGGGAATCACGGAGCGATGGGCTCCTTGGGTGCTAACATAAAGACGCGATTTTTGTAACACCGTAGCCCACTTAAACGACCTGTGTGCCAGTCGTTACGTGTACGGTATAACAGCACTTTTCCTGTCTTAGCGGGACGCTGAATCAGGCCCACACATGCACCCACTGCCAGCGGCTCGTGGGCGTCGTCTGTGGCCGGCCGTGCCGGAGAGCAGCGCGTGGGGTAAATGACGGGTGGTGGGACAGCGGTGGGAAGGGGACAGGACTGCAGGAGAAGTGCCTATGGGGGACTTGAGGAGGAGGAGGAGGGGTGTGGAGGCCCCGTGGGTACAGAAGGGCAATGCTCTGCCTGTACGTCAGCGTGTCAGCCTTTCCCCTCTCTTTAATCCGGACCCGGTGATGCTGAACATGTAAGGGACTCCTCGGTTCAGGGGTGGGGGTGCCCCATCGCCCTCGGTCCCTTGGCAGCCAGAAGCCATGCCCTTCCTCTCCTTCACTTCTTCCCTCCCTCCTTCCATCGCAGAGTCACAGGATGGCTGAGGCTGAGGGGCACCTCTGGAAGTCATCTGGTCCACCCCCCCCGGCCCCCCCGCCTAAAGCCTCCAGCAGGCTGCCCGGGGCTGTATCCAGTCAGGTTTTCCGTATTTCCCAGGATGGAGATTCCAGAGCCTGCCCGGGCAGCCTGGTGTGGCCTCCTCCCCCCCTGCCCCAGCCCCCCTGCACTCCTTGCGTCGGTCAGTAGGTGTCAGCGAGCTCCAGCCAATGCTCCCGCGGCCGCCCGCCTGCCTCCCCGGCATCCCGCGTGGAAAAAACCCGGGTGGAATCCGGAGGAAGTATGGGAGGAGGGTGGAAGCGCGAGGAGAGCAGTGTGACGGAGTGATGGGGCGTTCGGGGAATTTCGGAGTCAGAGTAACCTTATCACCGTGGAAAGCTGCAGGAGGGACTTCTATGGTTAAAGCATCCTGGGCTCCTAATATTTTTTAGTTCGATAGACAAGCTCCCCCCCCCGCCCCGAGGTGCTTTAGACAAATTCACCCCACCCTGACTTTGCTGATACAGTGATGTCTTGGGCAGGTGCCTTCATCTCACGGGCCTCGGCGTGCCTGTCTGTAAAACGAAACTGAGAACCATCACCCACTGGTGTCCCAGGGCTGCAAGTGACTTGTTTCACACCCCATGCAAAAAATGAAAATGTGGTGAGGACGGAGATATTATGATCATAGAATCATAGAATG
>NW_010251840.1:0-4210 GCF_000690775.1 Eurypyga helias | reverse complement strand
GGCGCGGAGCGTGCGCGGGGAGGCTGCGGGGCTCCGTCCCGCGTCGCTGGGGCCGCACACGAGTTTGCTTGCTAATGGAAACCATAGATGTAAAAAAAAATACCCCGTTCTCCCCAAGTTCGAGTGCTGGAACTGCATGGATGTCTCCAAATAATCACACGGGCGAAGGATACCAGCATCCCACATCCAAGTGGAGAAGTAGCTTCGCAGTGCTCTGACTGCTGGAGAAAAACAACATCTGAAATACAGAGCAGGCTGCAGAAACACCAGACCAGGTAGCTCAAAGCCTCATCCAGCCTGGCCTTGAACACTTCCAGGGATGGGGCATCCACAGCTTCTCTGGGCCACCTGTCCCAGTGTCTCACCATATTTTCCATTAAGAATTTCTTCTTGCTATCCAGTCTAAATCCACCCTCCTTCAGGTTAAAGCCATTACCCCTTGTCCTGTCACTACATGCCCTTGTAAAATTCCCTCCTCAGCTTTCTTATAGGCCATTTTTTTACTATTATTTTTAAACAAACTAAGAAAAAATGAACCATGTCCTCCTCAATTCCAGGCTGCAAGTGAAATAAAGCAGAATTTTCCATGGCGCGTGATTTTTTTTTTTCTCCATACCATTTTTGCTCCAGCAGGCAACCTAAAACCCTGCTCTGCCAGCACCTCTGCAACGACACGGGAGCTGCGGCGTGCCTTTCCTGCGGTGTGTGCAACGTGAGAGTACCTGCTAGCACCAGCGGCAGTTGGGCCCAGTCTGGGAGCTGCCTCTGCCATGTAAGGCTAATCAGCCTCTGCACAGAGTAAGCCTACATCCAGCAGAGTGACATTTTCATGTGGATAGCACATGCTGTTTCATTTCATTAGCAAATACGCTCCCAACTTCCCTACAATGCTTTGAATGCTGCAATAAGAAGTTGATCTGCAAGCACAACCCAGTCATTACAGGAGAAGCAAATGCTAGTGCCAAAGGTACAGAATTATGGTATAAAATGTGGCTTTATCCAAGCTATAATTCTGTGGTCCTGTTTGAGCAAGACACAACAGTAGGTTGGAAGAAGAGGCTTTGCACGCTCACAGTAAGAGGGACGAGAGCCCTCCTGATCAGGTAGATTGAAGGTCGTTGTGCCATACGCATCAGCAACCTGCTGCAGCAGAAGAGGGGTGGAGGAGATTGCTTTGGGCCATATGCTCCTACAGCTGGCTGCAGACCAAGTCCTCAGCAAATGACCTCATGCGGTCAGTGAACTTGAGAGAAAGACCAAAATCTACAGTTACGCATGAGAACGAAGGAACATTTTGCCAGCTAAAAAGAGCCCGAGTACTGCAGCAGCCTGACAATTTTTTTCTCCAAGCCTGTTCCCACTCCGGAGTTTGGGAGGAGCGGTGGCATAAAGCTATTACTCCAGCATCACATGGGTATTGCCCTTAAATGGGGCCCTGATGGCTCCTTCACAGCTCCGGGCTGCCAGAGCAGGAAAGAAATATGTATCAAATAGCCCTGAAAATTGAGTTTCCATTCCTTTCTCCCTAGGACTCCCTTCCTTCTTTGGCAAAACACACACAGAACCTGCTATAAAATATCAGCTCAAATTAATACTGTTCTTCTCGACTCTACAAACTTGCCTAGGTGTTACCAGCACCAGCAGCACAGCCGTGAACACAGTTCTGTGCACCGTGACAAGAGACAGGCATTTCCATGTACCAATCCCAGCATGACAAAGCCAGGAAAACATCATAAAAAGAGAGTGAAAGTGCTTGCCTGCCTGTTTACACACAGAGAAGTTGGACCACAATCCCACAAGCTTATCCTGATGCAGCTCCAGGCAGGACCCCTGCAACCTTTGGCAGAAGGACGTGCTGCTCCCATCCACTGCAAGGCAACCCCAGGGTTTGGAAGTCGGGCTCCAGACCCCTATAAAAAGGCACAAACCATTCTTTGTACTTCACCCCTTTCCAGGGACACTGTCAGGGGGGTGGCAGGTGCTTCCCCCAGCAATTGCATGGCTGGAGCCACAGCAGTCACAGGGGTACCTGCCGTTCCCATCACACCCAGCATAGAATCATAGAATCATAGAATGGTTTGGGTGGGAAGGGACCTTAAAGATCATCTAGTTCCACCCCCCCTGCCATGGGCAGGGACACCTTCCACTAGGCCAGGTTGCTCAAAGCCTCATCCAGCCTGGCCTTGAAGACATGCAGGGATGGGGCATCCACAGCTTCTCTGGGCAACCTGTCCCAGTGCTTCACCCCCCTCTCTGGGAAGAACTTCTTCCTGATATCCAATCTAAATCTCCCCACTTTCAATTTAAATCCATTACCCCTTGTCCTGTCACTACAGGCCCTTGTAAAAAGTCCCCTCCCAGCTTCCTTGTAGGTACTGGAAGGCTGCTATAAGGTGTCCCCAGAGCCTTCTCTTCTCCAGGCTGAACAAGCCCAACTCTCTCAGCCTGTCCCCATAGCAGAGGTGCTCCAGCCCTCTGAGCATCTTTGTGGCCTCCTCTGGACTCTCTCCAACCGGTCCATATACCTCATTGCAGGAGGTAACATCTCTCAGTGCATCTGCATCTCTCATTGCAGGAGGTAACACAAAGACCCTTTTCCCACAGGCATGTAGAACATGTCTTGCGTTCCTATCGTTCAGGCCTGCAGCCTTTCTAGCGACTGTACTTTAAAAATCACCTACTATTACAATCTGAATATACTCGGTCCATGTCAATAAAGCACTTGAGCATAATCATCTTTATGACAGCTTAGCACACAGACTAGGCAATTGCACTGCTCTGAGTTCACCCTTGGGAGTTAAACACAGCAAAGTCAAGGCCAAATGACGCAGAACACTTTTTCAAGGCCAAAAGAAGATCTGAGGCAAAGATCAGGGGTCAGGCTGCACCGAGGCTGTGCCAGCTGAAGGATTCTGCCCCCCAGCAATCTGTTACTGCTTCTCTCCCTGTGGCCCCACTAGCTTTGCTGGCTTCAGGGATCGTGGGAGCGCTTCTTAATCCGTGTCAGGCAAAGCTGGCCAAGTTAGGTGAAGTGCCAGTGGAGCTAGGAAGAGCCGTGACGAGCTGCCCGCAGCTAGCACAGTGCGGAGGTGACAGCCTCTGGCTGGCAACCACAGGCAGCTGGAAAGCGAAGCGTCCTCAGCCAGGGCAGGTAAGTGCAGCAGAGGCAGGGACAAACCACCACACATCCTCCCCAGACATAACACAGGTCATGGAGAGACACAGCAGAAAAACAGCTGAGAACGTGTAATCACAGCAATAATTATACTTTCCCTCCTCCAGGAATTAATCTTATTCCAGGTAGATTCTAGAAGTGTCCAAAAACCTAAGTCATCTCAGATGCTCAGATGAAAGGGCTGAGTAATTACACCTGCTGCTCTCCTACTAGAAGCCATCATTTCACATCAGCCTGCCCATAAAGGCATCAGGGTGAGCATCAGTGTCTTGTCCTCACTTCACCTTCTTGGATATTATCATGGAACTTTTCTTCTCTGCAGGTTAGAAACCACCTAATTTCCATCCTGAATGTATTCAAGCCTGTGAACACTCATTTGTTTTGCAGCAGGTGTTATGATTTGACATAACTGGCTCTTCTCACCCTTACACATACCTCCCTGTTGTATTTACCAATATCAAGTTCATTCTGTTATAAAATAATGGTACAAGGCAATGATGCTTATCAAAAAACCCACCAGTCTTTTAAATTAAGTACTCGTATTATTCTAAAGAAAATGTGTTCTTGTCCCCAGACAGTCATCCACCTCTAGACAGTGGTGACTCACCTGTGATTTTGGTGGGGACAAAGATCCAAGAGCCAGGAGCAGGTGGCAATAATAGAGCAGAAGCAATGACTGGAAACTTTCTGCAGCTGTTAGAAACACTTCCATTGCCTTCCATGTGGTCTCGGTGGTGAATGTAAGAGGAAAAATAGAGAAGGGGGAGGTGTTAGATAGTATGGTGACTACTCAAGTGTAACAGAAATATCGCGGAGTTGTGGGAGCAGTTTACACCATCACCATTGCCAGTTCCACTCCCCAGAACTTATGTAATTATTTTCCGATATAAATATGTCACTAGATTTCCACCTCTCCATTTCTTCACACAGATTATCCATAGGCACCACAGAGCCACTGACTCACCTCTGCCCTCCCCCAGTGGGATGGAGGAGAGAATATAAGGAACGGGCAAGAAAACTAGTGGGTTGAGATAA
>NW_010251839.1:0-9087 GCF_000690775.1 Eurypyga helias | reverse complement strand
CATTTTGGGGTTTTTGGGGTACGCATCGGGGAGACGCGGGTGAGGAGGGATGGGGGAGGCAGACCGAGTGGGCGAAAGCAACGTGTTGTAAAGCACTACACCGGTGTCAGTGGTGTATGGCGGGGAGGCGGTTTCTGGGAGTCCGGAGACCCCAATCACTTGTTTGAACTTTAATTTCTCCTGCAAAAGTCCAGACGGGGAGTTCAGACTTGCAGTGGATGCGCTCAGGAGAGATGCGGGTGGTGTGCCACGCGCTGCTCGGGAAAGTGCCTTATATTTGTGTTTTTAACAGCAAAATGGTGCCCCAGGTCCCTTGCGAGAACGTTGTTTACCAAGAAATGGCCACCAGCATTGCCATCAGCACCCCTGTGAAACTCGGGTCGTGGCTCACGTCGTTCTCCCTCTTGAACCGCGTAATGGACGTGTACCAAAATACGGAGAAAAACAACCATTACTGTGAAGCGTTGACTGCCCTGTGCAACCAGACTTTCCAGTAAAATGAGAGATGCTAGGTGAAGTGGTGGTGGGCAACTGCTACCCGTGCTGCAGTACTGGCCAAAATCATAAATAGTGACTTCTAAATGAAGGATTTCCTCCAATTTTCATAGATTTAAAATCTTCACGCATTGGTGATCCAGCAGCAAATAGGAGGTTGGTATCCACCACCTCATCGACAGGAATAGTAAGGAGAAAAACATCATCCCTGATGCACAACGCTGTGTCTGAACTGGGAAAGCTGAAAAAGAATCGAAGCCTGATCTGTTTACGTACAGGTGGATATGTAGCCGGAAATAAATAGCGCGCTGTGGTGCAACAGGGCTTCTCTTTTAACATAATGTAAAAGCGGACGGTACCTGTTTGTGCTTCTGAGGAGCACCACCGACACCATGGAGAGCAGCGCTTTGAGGAAGATGACCCTGGCACGCGGCGTACCCAAACCCCGCGGCAGAACATCCTCTTGCAGAAAGGCTGAGCCCTTCGGTGCTTTGCTGGGAAATAATCCTCCTATACTTCAGATTTCTGTTCAGCCTTATCATATCACGTATCTGAAATGCTCTCGGATGATAAATTATCTCCTCGCCGCATGGTGCAGTCCTGTGCTAGAGATATCTGAGCTAGCTCCCTCCGTTATGGGATGCGGCACAGGCGCTGGCAGAAGTGCTGCCGGATCTGCTTCCCGGGCTTGGCTGGCTCTGGAGAGCTGACAGTCATTCAAAACTAACCCGAGTAGCTCTACATGTCAGCCTCCTGTGCTGTGTGGCTTTTCTTTCCGATAACCAGCTGTCCGCCACGTTCTTCAGTTAATACTTTCTAGGTCAGATATGGCCTCAGTAGACTGTATCGTTTTGCCCAGAGCTTAATCGCCAAAAGCAGCAGGAAAGTCTTTGACTATGTTGCAGGATTTTCCAGGAATTGCTGCTCAGCAAAGAAAATTCAGCGGATCCTACGTCCCTCGAAAAACGCTTGCAGGGAACCTTCGTTCCTCGGGGATGGATGCTGGGGTAGAATTATGGTAGGGTTGGAAGGGTCTGCTGGGGAAGGCCTTCACTGCTGCAAATGGCAGAAAATATCAGTATTTCTCAAATAACTGACATAAGCAGAAAAGACCAGTAGAAGAAATAATTCTAAAACAATTGCAGAATAATTCTGTGGTACTTCCCATTACACAAACTAACAGATCACAGCAATTTGTCAGATTTCAAGTTAATTGACTTTCTGATAACTTTACAGGTTATTTATAAGAAAAACAGTATCTGAAGAGTCTAAAGTTACGGCCTTTTACGTCAACAGTTTCTCTTTGAACTGCCAGCTTGCTTGTGTGGTTTGAAACAACAGAATGAAGTAAAAACAGGTACGGGGAGGGGTTTTTTTTAGAAACTGTTATGCTCCACTGAATTTCCTGTGCAGAAGTGCTGTTGCTCATCTGTACGTATGATTAACTTTTGCTGCCTGTGAGTGTTATCAGACCTGTAACCAGGCAAACACTGGAGCAGATGGCCAGTGCCAGTATCGGGGTTTCTGGTCTGGGTGCTTAATGAGATCTGAGAGTGTAATATGAGCCGCTTTCATTTTGTCTGTCTCACATGGCAGATATACTTCGTGCAAGTGCTCCTGTTGCTCAAGGTCACAGATTCATCAATCAAAAGAGCCTTTCCCATTAATCTTTTACCTGCCCATGAGAGTTTCCATGCATTTCGGGAGCTGCTGTGTCGCACGGAGTGCAGTTTGGGACAGTACTGCTGTTAAAGACAAATGTATTAGAGCAGAAATTAGTCCCTTTCTAAACACAATGTTAAATTTACCATATTCTGAGCTTAAGTTTTCATTCATTAACCCTAAAACAAAAATACCTTTTTGTGCTATGGGGTAAGGCTTCAGCTGGGCCAAACCTTGCTTGTGACACAAAACCCTGTGTTCCACAAAACGAAGGTGATTGTCCTACAATCCTTCTGACCTGGAGTCAGAAATATTTGCTGTGAGTAGTTTAAAAACTCTGAGCACCCCTGTCACCTCCCCTCTTCATGCACACATCCAAGGAGCTGGGGAGTCTGCCTGGGAGGACTCGGGGGGTGCTACCTAGTCCATTTTACCAACGCCTACATCTGGTTTGAGATCCTGTTGCCTCCGTGCACTGACAGAGGGATGTGAAACTTGTGGTAGAGAGTTGTCTTTGAGGCTGAGCTATGGTACTTTTTGCCTTGTTTAAATGACCAAATTTGGTGAAGCTACACTCTTTTGAAGTATCTATGTACAGTTGAGTGCCAAAGGCTTGTTTGACTTCTAAATTCTTTGTAGGAAAAGATATATCCTTCATCCTCCACAGCTCGTACATGATGGGAGTGCTGGGGAGACATCACCTCATCCTGAGAGAGAGAGGTACAGAGCTGTCATGGCTTGTGAGAGCTCTTGTGCCTGGGGTTACAGAAGAGGTGAACAAGGAACGGCCCAGTGCTCTCTGCTCCCCCACTTTCTGTGCCCAGAAAATGGGAAACAAACCATGTAACTGGAGTCAAGAAGTGAAGGAGGGGAGGAGAGCAAAGTGATGGCAAGGCACAGACGATAATGAGGAAGAAAGAAGGGAGTAACTGGGAGGAGGAAGGGGATTCCAAACAGGAGAGCAGAGCTTAATTATCATCTACATTCTCAATATATCCAGATAGAGACAGGGATCCCGGCTGCAGAATAGTTTCCATGGCTATTGAGATCAGTGGGATCATTGCTCTGAACATGTGATATTCCTAAAATGACAGGTACTCTGAAAAATGGGGACTTGGAGCACTCATATTGTACATCTAAAATTATTGCATTCTTAATGATTTCAGCCTTAAGTTTTATGGCCTGTTCTCCATCTACTGAGTGAATGTAAGAGCATCTTCTGTCACAGTTGGATAGTAAAGATAAATCTTTGATGTTTATTGAGCATTAAAGCTACAGTGAAAGCCCCATACAAAAAAGCATTGAGGCAATCAATATTCCTGCTTTCTTCTGCATGGAATGGAGTCCAGTGGTTTCCAGCAGACTTCTGTGTAAAAAGGTAATTGAAAACTCCCTTTATGCATATCCACAACAGAGCTGAATTAAGGAATTTTAATCCTGGGATGGCACAATTTGTAGGTAAGGGCTTTGCAGCCTTAACATTACTTTAATATGCATTTTTATGCAAAAATGGTCTAAGTACTTCGAAAAGAAGTGAAGTACAATGAAAAGCTTTCAAATATTTCTTTCTAGAAATAGCTGCATTTAGTATGAGCACTTCCATAGTGAGAGAAGAATTTCTAACTCCTTCTTGCCAGTTATGGGTACTACTACTTAACTCTGCCACCATCTGACATGCTTGTATGCCATGTTTAGATGACCGTTACAATTATTTGGATATTTTATCTGTTATCAGGATTATAACAGTTTTAAATATGCTCTGAATGTTGTTCTCTACCTCAAGCTTACAGGTCTATGGGGCATCTAGCCATTAATGTTTTCTAGTGTGTGCATTTGTGTAATACTGTCGTAGTAAAGTAGCAGATGTAAAAATACATTCTTACTTGTCCTAAGCAAATATTAAAATCTGAACGCTGTTAAGAAGCTGGAATTATGAACCACAGTGTTGGTTTCCTCATTGTAATTTTTTTAGGTACAGGTGGATTCTTACAGATTTTTGTCTCTATCACCTCTCCAATTCTTGGCTACCTTTCTCCAAGAAGATGGTCATTTTTTTCATCCTAAAACCAAAATAATGATATGAAAGAGCAAGTAGAAGGTGTGACCTGCCTGCATTCATTACACGGGCAGAGCTCTGGTTGCCTTCAGAGCACCGCAAAAGGAGCAAAAGGCTTTGCCTTTCACGGCAACAGCTTTTATGTGCGTGAGTGAACAGTGAAAATTGCTATGAAATACTTGAATGCCCAGTTATGGAGTCACAACTGAGAGGTTAAATGCCAAATAATGGCATTATTGATGTAGGATGGAAGGATTCTCATTAGTGGAAAGCCAGCTGCTCAAACTACCCATCCAGCGTTTTGGTCCTTTCTACCATATCCTCTTCTCTTTGTACCCATTCTGGTGGGTTTTTTTTTTCCCTTCTTCTGTCAGCATCTTATTTTTCATCTTTATTCATTGTTGCTTTCTATGCTTTTCTCTAGCAACAGAAACATATTTACTTGCAAGCTGATCCCATCTGTGCTCCTGCGTTGTAAAGCTTCCCCCTGCCGTGGCACTGCACGTCTGATTCAGTCTCGTACGACTGTTCGGAAGCTCCAGCCTTCAGGAGTGCCAGGATTTCACACCGCGGATCACACAGGTAGGGTACTGCCGCTTGGGCATGGTTTTAAAAAAACTCAGGGAGTGCAGTTTTTCTTGTATAAGGAGATGCAATAATACTATAATCATTTGAGGCCTGGGAGTTCAGTGAAATGGAAGAGTGCTGAACTTTTAACTTAATTGGGTCTCTCATGCTTGCACCGTGTCCTGCTCCTGAGCCAGAATATATGGGGACTATAACTCAAATATACACTAAGCTGTCTCTGCTGCAGCTTCATACCTTGCAAATTAAGTAGGATCAGGACTCAGAAGAGATAACTAAGGAGACCTATGTCCTGGAGGAAATTACCATGAATTAGAAAATGATGGTTTCTCTCTTAATAAAAAATGAACTAATGCTCCAGTGTGACACTATGGAAGTCTTCAGTTTATAAAGGTACTGTCTTTCAGGAAATATATATGTTAATCCAGCTGTCATGCATAAATTCTCATTTGGGGCCTGATCTAATTCCCATTGAAGTAGAGATGGACTCAATCTACTTAAATTTCTCCATGCAGTTTCACGGCTTTCCACTATCTTCATCTGTTGTATCACATTACTGTGTGTGGGTAGAGTTGCCACATTCCACCCATGACACAACTGTTTCAGTGGCAAGTGAAGTGATATGTGCATATGGTATATGCAGCCTTTACACAAACCGTATGCTTCCAGACGCCTATCCGTGTAATTGGGGGAAGTTATGGAGGCTTCTTGAATACAAAGCCCATTTGCTATATAATTAGAAGACACTGCAAACTTCATTTATCTTTCCTATGACCTTACTTTTGGTATTTGAGATACAGAATGAGTGATTTATTGTTTACTTCTTGTAAATTAGTAACTCAGTTTAATTACTCTGAATAACAATAAAGAGGTTGCACGAAGATTTCAGAATCAATCTCTTTAATTTTCTTATTTCTTGCATCAAACCTTAAGCCCAAATTTTATTTATGTGTAAAACAATAAGTGACTTGATGCAATTTCCAATTACAGTTATACATAGTCTTCCTTTTGCTACCTGCTACACATTTCCAACTTGTTAAATGTCCTCATTGATGAATGTTTTGTATAGGAGATCATTATTTATCTGAAGAGTTTGGCTAAGGACAGTCTGTAGTGGGGAAAATCAAACCTCCACTGAATTTATAAATTACACTTTAATCACGAGGCTGTTATAGGTGCTAATATTTTTTTTTCTATTGCTAGCTACAAAAAAAAAATGAAATGACTGAATACATTTAGCTTGTATTAAGTGTGGGTGTTTCTGTATTATCTGAATTGACAAATGCTTTCCTTAGGACACTAGGTTTGGAGAGAGGGGACACAACGTAATACTGGGTGGAACACCAACACAGCCAAAATAATTAAATACTAAAACTCTGCAGCTTCTCATGGAGCTACATGTTAGATTGCTCCCTCCTGCAGAGCTGGGTCCATTGCTCCTGGACACCCTGGGGAAGGATTCACCTCAATAAGTGTGGGCATATAGTGTACGTGTCGGTGAGCCGCCCACCGTCAGCTGCCCCTACAGTCAGTGGAGGCTACAGTTCGCATCCCTGGGACAGCCATTTCTTTCCGAAGGCTTTGAAGGCAAGCATTGTTGCTGAGATTATGGAACTGGAAGAGATTTGTTTCCAAGCGCTGGGAGACCTGTGAGCTGAAGAAACGCAGGGTATTCACTGCTGCAAAGGGGGTTGACTCAGTTTCTTTAGCCTTGCTGGCTAAAAGGCTGCACAACGAAGTGGCATTTGCTCAGAAAAAGATGGAAATCCCTGCCTGCTTCTCAGGTGATCGCTGCACTTGACGGGAAGAAAATCTGTCCAATGTTTACAGCTGGTGATCGGTGTGGTGCATTAAGGGGTTTTCCACTCCTTCCAAATTATTAGGCAGTTTGAGTAAAAGCCTACACTAGGGGCAAAATGTCAGGTTGAATGAGCCACCGATCTCACCTACTGTTGTTTCCTCTGTGTCCAGAATTGCTGGGCTGTGAGATTAAAAAACAAGGACAAAAGGTTTTAGGACAAACCCCAAAATATTTAAGCCTAATGCAGCAGACTCAGGCTAAATCATGTTTCCAAAAGTGTGGCTTTCAATATCAAGCCTACTCCTGAGGAACTGGCAAATGCTCAACGAGCACAACACGCAGACAACTGGCAGCCTGAGTCATTTTCACATGGGATTGTTGAATGTGACAGATTGAGAATAGCAAGGAGTACGAGTTCATGCTATGAGAGTGAAGTAACCCAGCATCCGCTCGCTGGCTCAAGCCTACGGATAGATGCCGAGTGCTGCGGCAGAGAAATGCCGTCAGGGGTTTGAAAAAAATGAGTTTAGCACACATGTTATTTTCTTACTTTTCTTACGTAGATTGTTTCTTTCTTCTCTTTGTGGCAGATGGAAAGTATGAGAAGAGCCCTTGAAACATAATTGTAAAGCCTGGATTGCCATTAACTTATTCCTCTTTTTGCTTTTTCTCTGAATACCTTTAGCCTTTCTACTTTACACCGATGCTGGATTAGCCTTTTTATTCCTTGGTAGTTACTGGTCCAGCACGTTGGCTGAACAGCAGCGGTTCAATGGCTTATAAAAACGATCACTTCCAAGCCAACCTGGCAGAGGTTTGCTTTCCAGGCAAACTGCAACAGGCTTGGGAAGGCCAGGGAAGTTACTGATGAAATCTTTGCTGCAAACCTTCTGCTGCAGTTGATCAAAATATTATATCTGAGTAATTTATTGTTTAAAATCAGCCACACTTTATTTTCATACATATTCTTGGAAAAGGTAACATCCTTCCCAATTTCTTGTTTATAAATGTTCAGTGTGTGATCTCTGCCAGCACAGCTGAGCTCGGCGGCTGGCAGAGACCAATCCGTAATGTGTTCTGCCCTGAGTTGCTGTTTGAAGTTTGCTGCTCAGCTATAGAACGTTGTCTGTCAGGGATTAGTTCATTTAACCTTTGTAAAATTGTGTGCTTGATTAATTAGTTGCAGAGGTGTTTTGAGGGTGTTGGATGAGCCACACCGTGGACCAGTGGCATCAGTGCCATGTCGCAAAAGCAGCAGATGTAGAGACTTGGAGATAAGTAACTTTCACGCCCAGGGTCCTTGCAAACACAAAAGCCTCTGCACAGGCTGAGAGGGAGGCAAATGGATTTTTGATGTGTCCGGAAGTTTTTTCTGTTCTTTTTCTCCTGTTAAGATCTTAGGTGTAACTATGGGTTCAGGACATACATGTGGAGCCCTCAGCATCAGAAGGATATTGACTACTTGGAGCAAGTCCAGAGGAGGCCACGAAGATGCTCAGAGGGCTGGAGCACCTCTGCTGTGAAGAAAGGCTGAGAGAGTTGGGCTTGTTCAGCCTGGAGAAGAGAAGGCTCCGGGGAGACCTTATTGCACCTTCTGGTACCTGAAGGGGCTACAAGGAAGCTGGGGGTGACTTTTTACAAGGGCCTGTAGTGACAGGACAAGGGGTAACGGGTTTAAATTGAAAGTGGGGAGGTTTAGATTGGATATCAGGAAGAAGTTCTTCCCGGAGAGGGTGGTGAGGCACTGGGACAGGTTGCCCAGAGAAGCTGTGGATGCCCCCTCCCTGGAAGTGTTCCAGGCCAGGCTGGCTGAGGCTTGGAGCAACCTGGTCTAGTGGAAGGTGTCCCTGCCCATGGCAGGGGGGTTGGAACTAGATGAGCTTTAAGTTCCCTTCCACCACTAACCATTCTATGATTCTATGATTCTATGGTTCTGGTTGCAGCAACTGGAACCAGATGTTTTCTCTTTTAATTCCCTGTTTGTCGAGACTTTGGGAGGCTAGTGATTCCTGGGAGTCCTTCCGCTGCAGCGAATGGTGAGCACCTAGTCTAACTCCGCTGGTCTCTGTTTTATTTTCCAAATGGCTGTGTCCAGAAGGACCTTGGCTGCCTGATGTGCCGGGCACCGTCTGTTTGCTCACCACAGCCACAGGAAAAGATTAAAGACATTCTTTGTATTAGTGAGCTCTGGGCCGTTGTTCTTGCCGGCCTGAGCTGATTTGTTGCTCCCGAGCTGCGTCGCTACTTCGGAGCTGATGGCCTGGGGGGTTGTGTGGAAGTGAAGTGACTTGGATGGAAATTTGTCTGTTTAAACCCGTATTTATCCGGTGAATCTTTTGCCGGTGTTGGCCATAATGGCTGTTTGTAAGAGCCGCAGCCCGTCGGAGATGTGCCGGGGGGTGATGAGGGACCCCAGGAGAGCACCCGCGATGCGGGTGTGCGGGGCTGCCCTTGCTGTGCTCTCCATCTCGGTACTTCCATGCGTCCG
>NW_010251838.1:40989-68270 GCF_000690775.1 Eurypyga helias | reverse complement strand
GGGTGCCTTCGCAGCCGGCTCAGCCCCTCCGCCTTGGTGGGGCGCGGGGAGGTAAGTGCTACGCTTCTCTCTGCGGGGAGGCAGGGGGAAGGCCCACCGGAGGATTAACACCCCGAAACCAGCCCGCACCTCGGCACCGCTCCCGGAGGCTGATATCCAGGATAACATTCCCAGCATCTCGCTGGAGGTACATCACCAGGGATGAGGAGGCGCCCTCCCTGCCCCATCAGACCTCGGGTGCTACCCCCCACCTACCCAGGTCCACAGGTCTTAACCCTTCCCTGCCCTCTTGACGCCCATTCCAACTGCTAAACACCACGAGCGGGCAGGAAAACCAAACAGCCCCCACCCAAGCTATGGAAAACCTGGGGGCCGGCCTAATGGTGGGTGTCCCTGCCCACGGCAGCGGGTTGGACCGGATGGCCTCTGGAGGTCCCTCCCAACCCAAACCGGTCTGCAATGAACCCAAGAACGCCTGGACTCACCCGAACGATCGGAGATGGCTCCTTCGGAGTCAAAGTTCAAATTTTCGGAGCTGTCGGCCGTGCCGATGGAGGCTTCGGACTCGAGGGTTTCGTCGTCGGAGGCGCGGGGCTCCAGTGTCAGCATCTCGAACGTCAGCTCCTCCCTGCCAAAAACCAGACCCACTGACCGGGGATCGACCGCCAGGACCGAAAGGCAGGGGAGGAGAAGGGCTGGGCACAGCCCAAGAGATCACGGAGGGATGGAGGCCTCCGGCTCACCCTCCGAGCAGCACGCCAGCCATACGACACCGGGTAACATCCGCGCGTAACCTACAGCGGTTTGAACCCCTGGCCGGACTCACTTTTCCTTCTGCAGGCTCTCGATCTGCTCGGTCAGCACCTTCTCCTCCTGCTGCATGGCCGCTTGCTGCTGCTCCGTCACCTCCATCTCCATGGCTTCCTCGCTGCTCATCGTCTCCTCCGGAACGTCCGTCACCGAGGGCAAGCGCACGGCGACGGGAGACGTCGGGCTGGGGTAGGCGCCGCGCCGCGTGCGTCCTTTGCCCTGAAGAGAGAGGACGGTGTCACCGCCACCAGTCCGGGGGGTTTTGCAAGCGTCGCAGGTGCCAACCACGCTGCTCTCCCACGGAGTGAGGAAGACGGCCCTGGCCATTGGCCCACAGTGCACCCAGGACCCTCCAAAACCTCATCCCAGGTGAGGAAAAGTACCAGGAGGACTCAACACATCGGAGGGGGTGAGGATGGCGCTGACGGACCAGCTGATGGACCAAACGGAACCGGGACTCCGAAGCAAGCCCAGCTGGCAGCAGGGCGGGTTTCCGCAAAGCCTACAGCCCGTGCGGTGGGAAGCTTGCCCTGCCAGGGGGATGAGTCGGGTTTGGGTGCGGCCATCACCAGGGGTTTGATTTCGGGGCACCCAGCCCCTGCTTTATCATTAGATCACATCTCACATCCTTCCCTCGCCCACCCTCGGTGATCCTGAGCATCCCCAGCGTCTCCTTCGGTAATCGCACCTCGTCCCGTGGTGCTCCCATCTCATGTACATGAGATCCATCAACCAAGACCACCTCCAGCGGTCCATTATCAGAGAAATGAGTGTTAATTTTTGCACCTGCAGTTAAATGGGGAGATTTAATGCAGCGATCCCTGCTGGAAAGCTCTGAGGAATTTTTTTTATAATTAAAACCCACGATGGAAAAGGACTCAGACAGGGGTAGTAAGTACGGAGGAATATCATACGTGCAGCTGCTTTAACCTTTTGAGGACCAGCTCTATGGATCTGCTCCAAAGAGTAGGAGAAAAAGAAGGATTTTGGGGGATGAGGGGCACCATGGACATTAAAAAACTTTTATCTTAACTGTTACCATAACCAGACACGTAACCAGACAGTTACCGGAACCGACCAGGACTCGGGAGATGTCGGCCAGCCCGAGTCATGCCCGTCACTCGCTGCCCTCCTGACAACCAGCCCCGGGAGGAACCTGCATCTCCCTGCGGCTGAAGAGCGCGTTCCAAGGCAGCTCTTCTCCCTGTAGGGCTATTTCAACCCTGCAGCTGGGACACCCCCAGGTATTGCTGAGCCCCTGTGTGCCTGGAGTGGGTTTGCAGGGTTTGCAGTCTCCTTTTTCCCTTTAAAAGTGACATTTGCTGCATTTTACCCCTTTCATCTTTCAACATCACACCTCGGAGATCATTCTCCGGCAGCGGAGCCGCTCCTGTGCCCCGGCATTCTTCTGATGGCACTTTCTCACGGGGGCTCCTGAGCTGAAGCGCAGCTACCCGAATCCTATTATCCAAAACCCCAGAGATCCCAAAGATCCCTCCGGCCCTGTGAAATGGCACGCTTGCGGAACAGCATCGGGGAGGCAGAGCTCGAATTCTGCTCTCCTCCGTCTCCTGACCTCTGTGGATGCTGAGGGACGGGAAGAAGCATCATGGGCTGAATCTGGTAGAAAGGCCAACAGCCCCATGATTATCCCCAAAAACCTGTGGGTCCTTTTCTTGCCTGTTGTGGTCTCGCTGGGAACACAAACTGGGATGGAGTTTGGGAATACAGGGGTTGCTGGACCCTTCCCAATTCAAACCTGGGTGTCCTGACCTTGAGTTCAAGGTAGGGGTGGTTTTCCTCCTCCAAGAAGGTGGAGGAGACCATCAGAGGCCTCGTGGTCACTGAGGCATCTGAGCTGGGGTTTTTGTTTACCATCTCGAGATACAGCAGCACCGCAGAAGCAACCTGATGCTGAAACGCATCCGGAGCAAGCAGGAATTGTGTTGGGAAGGGATGAATCAAGTAAAGCAAAAAGAGGGAAGCACAGGATGGAAAAAAGAAAACAATACAGAAAAAAAAGAAAAGTAGGAAGGGGAGAAGGGGTGGGAAGTGTTTTTTTGAGGAGCTGCGTGCAGGGATGGCCGAGTGCTGGCCATCCTGAACTCCTGCTGCCCGGGGGACCTGTGGGAGAAACGGTGGCGCTGAGGAGCAGCACCCGCACGGGGACGGGACGTCACAGACAATGGTCGGTGGGACGAGGCTGGAATGAGCGGCGGTGACAGACAACGGAGGAACGCGGCGGCTGGTGCGGGGCGCGCTGCAGTTAATACATACCGGGATTGTACTGCGGGTTATGCTCATAAATCTAACTGCAATTAGTACGGGTTTCTGGATTAGAGAGGAGATGAAAAGGAAAGCAGAAGGTTAGAGTGCACATGCTGTTGCCCCTCCAAAAAACCCGTTTTTGTTCATTTTTATGGTTTCTCTTTTTAACTGGGACGAGCAGGGCAGCTCTGCAGCACCAGCTCCACAATCTCAGGCAGCCCCTGCTTGGATTTCATTCCCAAAAAGCAGGAGCAACATGCCCCTGCGGACCACAGTGGGCAGGTCCAAGCGGAGGGGCTGCTTGGCTCCTTAGTCCAAGCCTGGGACAACCATGCTGCGCCGAGTCCGTCCCTCTCCGGCAGCCCAGCAAGCCAAGCGCGGGGTGCATCTGTGGCCCGCCGGCCCCCCAGGAAGCATGGAAGCTCAATGAGATGGGTTTGAAGATCCCAAAAAGGCAGCGCAGGAGCAGGGAGAGCCCTTGGAGAGCTCATTGTGGGTTCAGATAATGCAATCGAGCACAAAAAAAGGATGGTCTAGGTCTCCCATGGGGTGACATCGAGCCAGTCAATGAAAGGCTTGACTCAACCCAGGTCCAACCAAGCTCAAATGAAGGTGGAAACGTTCATCAGGAGCGTCTGAGCTGGAGTGACCACATTTCCACGGACTGTTCCCACCTCCTCGTGCTTTGGTATGACTCCCTGCGAAGGCAAGGAGCCACCGTGGGGCTGAGCGCCCCCTGTCCTGGGGGAGATGGTGCGGGAGGTTGTGAGGGGTTTGGGAAGCTGGAATAAACAGGAGAAGGTCAGGTAGGGTTGCTGCAGGGGCAAGGAGAGGACAGGAGGGAACAGAGGCAACTTTGGCATCTCACCATCGATCTGCGGATCAAGGAGAGGCGGCTCTTGGCTTTGTTCTCTGCAAACTCCAGGCTGTTGATGTCCTTGAGACGAGCCTTGTATTTGTTCATCTGCTCAATGACGATTAATTCTACGCAACTAAGGGGAAAAAAACCACAAGAGAAGAAAAAGTGGGAGGAGGAAATTATTGATCTGAGCTGGCCCTGTCTTGCCCAAAGATCTGGCCTGCTGGAAAGGCATGGAGGGCGAATGGTCCAGCTGGAAATGCAAGGGCAGTGGAAATTCCCCCTAAAAAGGAGTGATAACAGGCTACGGATGGATCAAGGAACTCAGATTAGAGAAACTAAAGATCCCTAAAGATCCCACTGGAGAAACTTCCTCATCTTGAAGAGGGGTTAAGGAAATACAAAACCGGGAAAGGCAGGTTGCTTCCACCATTCCACAGATTCAGACTCGCTTGCACGCAGTAATGCTGCAGCAAGCTCGTGCAGCTGAGCTGACTGTTTAATGCTGTCAGAAGTGTGTTTGGGGAGAAAAATAATCCTTTCCACATAATAAAATTAGAAGTCTAATAATAAAAAAGCCTAAGGGAGAAGCTACAAAGGAATCCTGTAGGATGAGTGCTGCTACCAGCTGGGTGTCGAAGCACACCCTGGTCTCCCACAATTTTAATAGACTTAGTGGAGGTAAACCCACCTCTTTCAGAAGCCCAGCCCTCCACTGGATGGTTCCCCTTATTATCATTGTCCCCATTATCTGCTTTTAAATCTATTCAATATGAGCCAGACTGAATTTGGGCAAACGCTTCACTTCTTCTCTGTAAAATCTTTGCAATTACGTCAAATACCTTAAGGAAATCTAAGTACGCAGTATTAATACTGCTGCAGACCAAACAAACTCACCTCCTCAAATAAAAAAGACGAAATTAGGTAAGAGTAAAGATCTGCTTGCCATAAATGCGATTAATTATAAAACCACATCAGCACAAGTTGAGATGTGCTGGGCAGGAGCGCAGGTTGATCTGCTCTTGTGGGTGCACCATTGCTTAAAATTCCCTGTTCAGCCACCTCTTGGGGATTGAGAGAATACGGAATATATTCATGAAGACACATTTAATACGCGTTTGTAATTTCGGTGCTAAAGCTCCCTATTCTCGAGCCGTTTGACCATCGTAAGGGTTATCGAGATGTGAGCAGTGACGTGGGAATGGTTATGGAGCTGGATCACCCAGCACCACGTTCTTACGTGGTTGTTTTACTGATGTCTTGAACGCTCTGCAGCGGGTCCGTCGTGTCGGGGCAGCGGAGGATACAGGGAGCAAAGACGATAGCCAAGGCATTAGCTGACATTCGATTGGTCTCTTCTTGGAGGGCAATCCTGAAAAAAATAGGGATTAAGAGAAGTCAGAGGTGAAGGCACCTTCACTTGACCTCTTCCACGTGGCCATGGATGAATAGAGGAGGTGACACTTCTACAGTGCTACCTTCCTCTGCCAGCAAGCGCGCTGCTCTGCCCTCCCCTCTTTGCTCTGCTCGACAGAGAGAGCCAAACCTGAAGAATCAGATGTTCCCAGGGGAGGGAAACAACCGTTTTCCACCCAAACAACCTGTCCCTGCAGTGGCGAGACGCACCACGGACCCACAGGCACCAAGAGCAACCAAAGCTCTGTGGAGGCTGCTCATCAGTACGAGCATCACTTGGATAAACAGCTCTTGGGCCACCTTCCAGGAGACACGATGGACCTGGAAGCTCTTCCCTTTCCTTTGCCCACCTGCTTTCGGTCTCCGCTATTTTGGGATGTAAGGATGTCTGAGCGTTCCCACCCGTTGCCCAAAGCTGCCGCGGCCCAACATACCTCACCAGGTGGAAGATGAGACGCTCCAAGGTGCTGAGATGGGTGCGGGAGAGCTGGTCGATGACCGAATACACTCCCCGCACCGTCTCCTTCCGCTCCTGGAGGCCTGTGGAGAAAGCACCAGCCTTTAGGGGCAGCTTCTACTTCTTCCTCGTATTTAAAATGAGACCTTCTTAATGCTTGCTTGCTTTTACTACTTAAAAAACACATCTTCCGGCTAACACTTTTGCTGAACCACGATGCAAACATGCGCCACCAAAGGCGAGACCGAACTGCCCATGGCTTTGCATGAAAAACACAGCCAAAAAGTCAGACTCTGAAACTGGACAAAAACAATTTGGCAAAACCAGCTGATTTGAGACCAAGGAGTAAATGAAGAATTTGGCGCTAAAACCGGTCACCATTTCCCTCTGCCAAGGGAATGGGATAGCAAAGGAGGCTCCTTACCCATCGCCCGCAGAAACTCCTCGTAGAGCTCAAAGGTCATGAGAGGGTTGGGCAGATCTCGGAGCCACTGCTTGAACACGCTGGCAATGACGTGGATGTTGTAGTCGTCTAAATTCACATTATCGAGGTCTGCATTCGGCAGTGGATTGCGGACAAAGAATAAAAACAAGCGGCAACAAGATCAATATGAAGCCGTAAGTGAAGCCAACGTGTGGATAAGCTACTCTAGGATTGAAAATGTTCATGTGCCACCCCAGAACCACACTATGTTCAGTGTCAATATATCCGTCACTTGATTTAAGCTTCACGCCTTAAAATCTGCATTTTCCAGGGCAAGTAACCTTACGTGGGACCAGGATTTCTAAGGCTCTAGTTGAGTGTTTTCCCTCAAGCAGAATAATTTTTTTTATGCATCACACCCAAAAAGGTACGAGTCAGTGGCTTGAGAACAGATTCTGATTGAAAACGTGAAAGCATCACTTGCATTTCCACAGCCCGTGGTCGGGGAAGGCAGGACCGCTCTCTCGCTATGCCCCAGTGAAGCACCTCACTTCCTTACATCCAACCTCGCTCTGGCAGAGATTTTTCTCCCCGCGTGGTTTCTTCCCCCCATCCGTTTACCTGTATCGAGCCCTTGCCGCAGCTCCTTGATCTTGTTGGTGGACCCTGACTTTCTGTAAATGCCCTCTGTGTACAGCCCGTGCATTTCGATGTAGTTGATGAGCTTCTCCACCAGCACTGGCACCGCTCGCTCCTCACTGGTCAGCCGGGAGAGCTCCACACCGAACTGCCGAGATGAGAGCTCGGGGTCATACTGCAGAAGAAAAGGAAAAAGAAGGGTTTTAAAATCCTTTTACAGGAAGCAATGCTGGCGCAGCGCTCAGATCTGGTTGCTGCTCCAAGTTCTTCAGCTGATCCAGGTGACCTGCAAGTCTAACGAGGCCAAGTGCAAAGGAGGACGGCCAGCAATGTGCATCTTGCAATGCTCCAGCGGTCTCTGGGCGTGCACCTGAAGTCATAAAAGTCTGAATTTTCTCTCTTTAACCACCCCACTGTGGTTATATTCTCAGCCTGGCAGAACCGACGCAGCTGGACACGGTCCTCCTCCACCTCCTGCCCCCGTGGCATCATCTCTAGGGATGATTTCACTGCCCAAAGAGGATGCACAAAGCAGAACAGGTAAATCCGAGCCTCGGGTACTTAGGTCAACTTGCAGCATTGGAAATTACAAACTGCCTGTGAACAAACGTGATGCCAAAATGACAGCATGAAAAAACATTGGGGAAGACCCTTTTGCCAGCTGTAAATGCCCACTGTAGATTTGATACTTAGCAAATTCAAATGTGAACGAATTCCTCACGAATGGGAGATTCCGGGTGGGAAAAGTCAAAAGACCTAATAAACTTTGACACAAATGCCTGGCCCCAGCAAAAGGAACGTGACAGGGCACACAGCACCATCCAGTCATCAGCAGGACAGCGGTGACCATGACACAGGTCACAGCTCCCCGTACAACCACTTCTGCATCTTTGTTCTTGCCATTCATCAATCTTGTCAACCTTACAAGAGGATGTGAGGAAGATGCCCGTGCTATTTCATGCTCTAGGGAAGACAAAAAACCACCCCAGGATCATCCGGTCTCAGCTACCAGTTGGACTTCATCACCTGCTGTTCAACCAGGCTGCTTGGCTGCTAAAACCATCAGGAAATGCGATGTCACAAAACCCACGTGCTACTTTTACTCAAGGGAAGTAGCTCTGAGATGAGGACCAAGCATGGGTGAAAGCAGTTTCTGCAGTCATCGAGAGAGATGAGATTGGTGTTTTCCCAAGTTCACCACAGATCTGGAGAAACAGACCCAGCCCGGGACAAGGCTAACAGTTATAAAATCAACTGCTGCCAGAAAATAAAGATCTCTTTCTCAAAGCATAATAGACGGTTTGTGGTTCCTCCTTGCTAAAAACAACCCTGAAAACATTAACCCACTGAGCACAGACAAGCCAGAGCCTTGGACCTCCAACGGCTCAAGTGGAAAGCTACCGTGGAGACACAGGGAACTCGCTTCCTTGGGCAGAGCACAAAAACATCCCTGTGCAAAGAAACCTCAAGAAATGAGAAGGCCCCAAGCATCTCTGAGCTTCTCCGAAAAAAACGTAATCGGAGACCTCACTGAACTTTCCTGATCTGTAGAGCAGAAACCCATACAAGGTGTTTCCAAATCTTGCAGAAAGACTGCCAAAAAGGGAAAGGGCGCAGCAAAAATCCTGTATCAAAGCAAACATATTCAAATCTATATATTCAGCGTATATATTCAGATTACTTCTTGGGAAAAATGTAATCGTGCAGCTTTATGGAGGCTGTATGATTATGGAGGCTGCTCTTCCCCAGGGAGCCTCCCAGGGAGCCGACAAAGCTTTATGCACATTATTATCCTGGCTGAATTATCCTTCTTTTGGGCACAAAATGAACTTAAAAAAAAACCCAAAAAACAAAAACCAACAAACGACCAAATCTTGATGATTCATTGTTAGGCAGGGGGACATGCCGAACTCATCCTCTGTCCTCCATACCCCCAAACCCAGCAAACAGTATCTGATCGGCTCTAAGGAGCACGGGGAGTGTTTGAGCATCCTCCACCCACCCTTCGCTCAGCTGTAGCGCTGCCGCTGTTTGGGGACCGCGCCGTGAGCCGAGGCGGGAGCCAGCAGGGTTAACAATAACCCGTGTTCCCAAGAATAACCCGCATTTAAGAACAACCCCAGATTTACAAGTCCTTAAAAGCTATAAAACGAGGCAGCTTTCTATTACTCAGCCTGGTTGCAAGGCAGGGAACGTCACTGCAACATCTGCAGCATGACTGGGCAGATACACAGCGACGCGGCACTGCGTTCCTCCCAAAATACAGGCAAACGCTGAAGCACTGGATGGAGAGACCTCAGGGATCTCCGGTCCAAGCTCCTGCTCGAAGAAGGGTTATTGCCAGTGTTATATCAAGTTCTGTGCCTGCAAATATTTTTTATACAAGCCTGGGATCACCGTCTGAAAGGTATTTAATGAAAGGAATGAGAGACATTTACCTTTTTGGAGCACTTGGTTGTGGTTTTAAGACAGCACTTCTTGTGACAAGCATATTTACATACTGCAACAAAGCAAAACAGTATTTAACAATCCAGAAAGTCAGATCACTGAAGAAATATGAATTTAGTAGCTCCTCTCAGGACTAGCAGGTCAAAAGTTGAATCTGCAGTTCCCAGGGGCCAAGTCTAAATCAGATCCACACAAAAAAAAAAAAAAAAAAAAAAAAAAAAAATTAAGCCTTTACTTTTAAAGGTCACATATTTAAGTCCCTGAAACATTAAAAAAACCCTGACAGATCAACTCGAAAAACAATCCATGAGTTACTCTGAGCTATCAGACACAGATACCATCAAAGACGTAGGAAACAGGACCTAATTTGTATTCTTCCTGCACTGGACATCAGCCTGAAATACCCCAGGGTCGGTACCTTCAACCTAATCAAAGAAATGGTGGAAACACCAAAGTCACGGCTCAAACTTTCCCATTGGTCATCCTCTGTTTTCCTGATCTCCTCCAAAAATTCATGTGTGTGGACGTCAAAAGGGCTACGCCAAATGAATTTGCCATGGTCAGCAGTCCCGTGGGCTGAAGCCGTAGGGCACGTTTGCCGTACCTGACTCTCTCCCATCCCTCTTACTGTGACACTTAAATATGGTTTCGCCTTTTGGGATAACCACAGCACCTTATGGGATAAGATGTGTAATGCAAAGCTCCCCCTCACAAGACTAACCCTACCATGAGGACTGGAAGGACTATTGGGATAGACTTACTAGTTGGCTTCAGAAAAATCTTAGGATCTGTCCCAGAAGCTTGTCTAATGTGAAAAAACATGAATTATTTGGGAGCGGGGTTGCAGGAAACAGCAGCAAACATTTTTGAGAGCCCCAGAACTCATCACAGTGATACAAGCACATGAAAAAAGGGCAAAGAGAGCGTACTTACATTTACAAACAGAAGCCCTGTCCATTATCCAGATCAAGGAGGAACAATATTCACAGTAGGTGGGGATGCTGTACTGGGTCGCTTTAAAAATGTGACCGTTGTGCTCTTCTACCTGTAAAGAAAAAGATTGGGTGGTGAGAAAAAGATGGGTGAAGAGTTTGCTGCAAAATGGGGAGATGAACACAGTCGGTTCTTCAACCTTGAGTTGTTACTTGCTATTTTTGTTTCCTTTTGTGCCCAATAACCCCACAGGCAACCCAAACAACCAGGTGGCATGGGAACCAAGCTGCCGTGCAAGCAGGTTAGAAACCACGTTTGACCGAGGTTGGCTGGTCAATCTCTCCATGTTAAGAAGGTCTTCGATGCACCCATGGCCCCTTTTCGCTCTGCCTCTGCCTCCTTCCTGGTACTGTTATATACTTCAGGAAAAAAAGGAAATGTGATCTCCTGCATCTCTGATATTAGAGACATAAAACACACACTGTAAGTTGATGCAGAAACCCAGAACAACACTTTCTGTTTTGCTCTCAGTTATTCTGTAATAACTCCTGACATTACATGTACTATCTCGACTGACGTGGGACCTGTTTTCAGACGACAACCTACAGTAATCCTTGATCAAGCAAAGCAAATCCACCCCATCCATCTTTCTAGCATCTCCTTTCACGGTTGCATGTTCATTACAGCGTGATGTTCAGAACCCAGCACAGGACACGCCACGAGCAAGTCTCTTATCACTCGTCATTCTGGCCATGGCGACATTAATTTTTTAATATGTAGACACAGAATGCTCGACTCACCACATCCGCTTCCTTTTTTCTTCTCTTTTTTCGTTCCGTTTTTGGGACCTGGTAATAGAAAGAGATTTAAGGGTATTTACAGGCAATTTCCACAGGTAAAGGATACAGAGGGCTCATTTCTAGCTTTGCCCACTGCTTTCCAGCCCCATCCTCCAGTGCACCTGCAGCCCCAGGACAGCCACTTCTGAAAACTCTCCTACAATCACCCCCTTCTCAGAAATTCCCTGGAAGACTGTCCCCATCTTCGTCTCAGGGTTGGGGTTTAGCTGCTCTGCTTCCAAGAAAGCATTAGTGACCTAAAACTTCTTCCATCTCATGCAAGACACGCAAGGAGGACGTGCCACAGTCCTGCAGTCAGCGCTGATGCTCAGCCTGCTCAGAAGAAAACCTGCCTGGAGAGGGGCCTGGGCAGGACTCAGACCAGAAGAGCCAGACGACAGATTATCTGTACAGTAAACAGCCTCTCCCAAATCCAGCCTGAGGTCCCGTGGTTGTCCTCACAGACAATAGGGAGCAGAAAGCACGGAGCTCAGGTTTGTGAAAGGCACACTGCAAGCTCTGACTGCTTAAAAAACTGCAGAACCCAACCGATGGTCAAGTATATGATCACCTGGGAAGAGGTGAAGAGACGAGGAAAGCATCTCTCTCATTCACTTTCCCTCAAAGATTGAAAAAAAACCCCAAAAACTAAAAAGGAAGCAACAGAGGCTGTCTTTCCAACCATCCATAGATGCTTGCAGCTTTGCCATGGAGACAACATCTACATGTTGGCATTGGCCAAGGCCCAGCTCAGCCCAGAGGTGAACTGGGGTTTGCTGAGCCCAGGGAAACACAACCAATGAATCACAATTTGCGTGCTGGCTCACGCTGTCCACCTCAGCTTAAAGCAGAGAAGACAACAGCGCTTCCCACGTGTCTACAGAGAACGTGACCTCGTAGAAAGACAGTTCCTAAACCTTCACGGGGCTTAAGGAAAGTGCTAACTACCTTCACCGCGGTGTAGTCCAGGGGTTTGTACTCTATCATATATTCATCCAGGAAGACTTTGAAGGTGTTGACCCAGACTTTAACTGGAGACTCACTCCAGTCCCTCTGCTCAAGCCTCATGGTCTTCTCCAGAATCTGTTCGAATAAGGCGTACAGGTCCTTATAGCGGATGCTTTTCCCGTCATCCATCTTTTAAGGAAAAAGAAACAAAAAGAAAAGGGTCTTTTAAACACCACAGAATACCTGTTTATCTCTAGAAAATTATTTCAGCCTGACAGGCTTCCAAATGCTTGGGGAAAGGCCAGGTATGATTAAAAGAAGGACAAAAGGAACACCTAATAGAGAGGTTTTTTGTGACCTTTGAGTCACAAAAAAACTTCAGTCAGAAGTTTTACCTTCAGTCAGAAGCACTGAGGGTGGCTTCTCAGTGCACAGAGCAGGAGGATGCTAAATGCCAGCTCAGGTCTTAGAGGGAATATTTTGTACCATCTGGGCAATAAAATAGCCTTTTTTGGTTGCTGTGGTCGCTAATCTATAGCGATCATTGCTCAGTTGCAGAAGTAGCAGAAGAGCAGAGCTCCACATTGCTCAAATGTCCATCACTTGCAAATTTAACACAGGGATTTCCAGGTGGAAATAGGAGTTTATTGACTTACTGTCATCTCCCATTTGACTAGGAGCAAGCTGTAACGAGGAGACCAGAAATCTCCACTCAAGGAGGAAGAGTTTAGTCCAAATTTACAGCTCACGGGACAGAATACAAACCAAGAGCATCCTCCTTCAGGATAAGCAGACCAGGAATAGAAGGCTCAGCAACATCTCTACCACCAGGGCTCGGAGCATCTCGTTTCTCCTGGAGGTGGAAGTTCTCACCCCCCACCCAGTCACTTACTGCCAATGCCGAGGAGTAAAAGCTGAAGATGTTTTGTCGGAATTCCTTCAGTGCTTTCTTGAACACAACATCCACCAGCGTGTCCTTCTTGCTGTCCTCGTTATCCAGTTCATTCATCTGGGAAACAAAAGGGGTTTAAATGCACTCACGTGACTTTGGCTGCGGCGGAGTACCGCGTGAGATGAAGCAGCACTAACAAACAGCTGCTCCACCACGGGTAGACAACTGAATCACAGAATCACTAAGGTTGGAAAAGACCTATAAGCTCATCTAGTCCAACCATCACCCCAACACTACCATACCCATTCACTGTTAATGGTCATGGCAGGGTGGTTTCTCCAGCACGTGAACTTAGAAACTCAGTCACCCATTTCTGATGCCACCAGGGGCCACTCAAAGCCACGGAAGCACCGAACCTGCTGTGCTTGTGCAGAACAACCGCAGGTGTGTGCACAGCATGCCCATCTTTTCTCCCAAGCCTGCCCTGATGCATGCTGTCCACCCTTAGATGTATTAATAGCATTGCTACTGCAGCTCCCAGGATAACTTCGGGTGTGTTGCCTCCTTTTGCTGAGCTCCCTGATGATTTATCTGGAGCAGGGAGGACAGGCGTTACCTTTTTCAGGAGAAACTCATCCATGCTCTTCAAGTCACTAGCGCTGGTTATGATCTGCAGCGAGTCGTTCTGCCACTGCACGGGCTCCAGAGCCACGCTGCTGATCTTGACGCTGCGCTTGCGTTTGACTTTGGGAGAGGGTTCCTTGTTCTCCTTAAACTCCCGACGGTAGATACCAGACAGCTCGGGACTCCGCGGGGGGGTCAGGTGGTGAGGTCCCAACTCTACGGGTGATAATTAAAAAGGGGGAAGAGATCGAAGAGCAGATGAAAAATAGTTTTGCCACTAAAACAGGGAGACGGGCATCAGAATAAGCCTGCAGAGGAGAAAAGCACTGTGTGGTACTTGTAGGAAGATTAAATGTAATTTCTCCTCTGGTTATTTCCTCTGTCAAGAGGGGAAACATCCATGTCCAGATGGCTGCCAGGAGGATTAGTGACACGACATTCCTCGAGACCTGTTCTGGATCCCACTCTCTAACCTACTTGCCACCATTTCGGGTTGATGCCATCCATGAATTCAAGAGACGTGAACCAGCATGGACATTCGATTTGTGCAGCTTCCCAACCCGTTTTCCCACAGCAGCCTCAGCCAGACCACACCATAGTACACGGTGTTCCCATTTACAGATACCTGTAGATAAGCCAACCTTCCTTGGTTCTGCATCTTCACCCACACCTCTGCATCATAGGCTACACCTGGTTGTAGCGTAAAGCCAGATTTACACTGGTTTTCCCGCTGCCATGAGAGTGAATGCCAGCTCTCTGCTCCTTACGTCACCCCACCACTTACCTTCACCAAGCTGCAAGCCAGAAATCACCTCCCTGCCGGCGCCTTCTTGCTCCGCGTACAGCTCCAGCAGCTCAGACTGGGTAGCAAGCTTCTCCCGTGGGGTCTTCTTCTCCCCCTGCTTTCCCTTCACCCAGAACCTCATCTTGGCTCGCTGAGGCCTGAAAATAAGACATGGAAAGGGGAACCACCTTAAGTGGGAAAATGTCCTTCTACCCAAAACTACCCCAAGTCTCCCAGACCTTCATCGTGTTTTGAGGAGGAGTTAAATCCACACAACTTCTACCAGAGAGACCAGGCTGCGTGTCCTCAGGAAAGGCAAGAAACTCAAGTTTCACGCATGCAATTGGGTGGTGTGGGATGGGACATCTGGCGGCCCATATCATCAAAACTTTATCATGCTATGAGCAGGACACCTCTTCTAACTGGGCATGTCCACGGTCAGGTAGGAAAGGTGGGATGAGTAACTCGTGCACTGGCTTTGGCTGGCGGCACTCCATAGGAGCCAGGGTGGTTCAAGGTGGTGGACAGCAAGAAGGACACAGCAGGGACTTGTGTCCCATCTCCAGCCACGTTTCCTACCTCCCATCCGGAGCCAGGTTCTTCTGCGCAGCCGCCAGCTTCCCGATCTCCCCCTGAGACATGGTTTTGTGCAGTTTCGATTGGCCCTCCCCAGAGGCGAATCGCTGAACTGTCTGTAACGATTCCAAGCATGAAGTGTTTAAAATGAGGCAGCTCTTGGGATGTCAGCCATTTGTTTTCCCTAGCAAAAATTAGATATTTCATCTCTTATGTCTTTATTTCTATCTGCCTAAAGGTGAAAACCTACAGTGCTGCCAAACTAGCTACAGCTAGAGAAATAATTTAACAACTCCTAAAAGTGAAAGGGATTTCCCTTCCTCCAGCTCCACTCTGAGGTCCAACCTTCTTTCTCCTTGAGCAACCAACGAAGAAAATCAGTGTGCACCAAGCCACGGGTCCTCATCACTCAGCCTGCACAACTGCTCCACTGCCTTGGTCTGGGCAGCTCAGCTCTCCATGCCGGAAGAGCCACGTTAGCCATGAGAAAGTGATCTGTGGTGTTCCCAGCACCAAAGAAACCTTCAACCACATGGATCTGGTCCCAGAAGAGCTTTCTTCTCCAACTCTTGTTGAGAACTTTACAGAAAAGGCCAACAAAGTGTTTGTTCAAGGGACCTGTCAAAACGAACCCCTTAGAAATAGGAGATTTTGAAGCTTTAAAACAAAGAATCTCCACTTTCACCACAATTTAAAATCCCCTGGGATAATTTTTAAGGGTGAAATGAATTTGTAATAATTCAACCTAATGGGATTCCATGAAATAGCCCAGAAATAGACTTGCAGTACTTTAAAAAACTGAAATTTTTTTTTCCCAATTGCAGCTGTGATTTTGGAGCTGGATTCCTGGAGGAGAGACTATTAGCATGAGGAAAGCAGGGAATCAGGTTGTATGAAAGGATTTGGGAGATGACAGTCAAGTATCTCCTATAGCTTTCCCGTCACCTAAATGTTTCAGCTGAATACATTGTGTTTTTAACCATTTCTTTTTCTTCTAGTAAAAATATTTTAAATAAAATTAAATAAAATAGGGACTGAGGGAGTCAAATTTATCATGTTTACTCTTCTTCAATGTTTTATTTTTCACCCCTGGACCAACCTCTCTACCAGCCAGGAGATGGCAGCACAAAGGCAAAATTGCCACTGAGAAAGAAACTGCCTAAACCATCGAAGGGTTTCTTGTTCCTGTTGCTCTCACATTTAAGTGATGATTACACATACGTTGTGGATGGATACTAGGGAAAAAAAATCCCTCAAAACCCATAGAAATTATTTCCACCCAGCCCAAACATACTACTTGCTTTTAAAATTGACCTATTAAAATATTTGCTCCCATGATGTAGGTTTTGTTCTTGAGCAATTTAAACCTTTTAATCACTTTCAGTGTTTAAAAAAAAAAAAAAAAGTGGGGGCATTTCCTCCCTTTTTTTTCTATTTCAAAGCCATTTAAAGCACAATGGTATGTGCTGCCCATGGCAGGCACACCAAGGGCTCACCGCGGCAACACAGGGGTTGTTCTATAAGACATCACATACACTTTCTTTTTAAAATATACATCACATCTACTACAGAAGCAGAGGTAGCGTACAGATTTTGGAGTAGAGCAAAGCAAGTGAAACCCCTGGCTCATGCAGAGGACTGAGTCAGAAACATCTGTAATGCACTTTTTAGACAAAGCTGGAGGAAGGATTTTCTACCATTACTACCACAACTTCTGCTCTGCCCCAGTTCTTGACCTACTATCATTCTGCGTTTCCTCCGCTATCACAGCAACTCTCCAGTTCTGAAAATTAAGGACTAAAAGGCTTTTTTGGTATGAGAGTCTTCTGTTTGAGGAACTCCTCCAAGAAACTGTGATGGACAAGGTCCTGTGGCAGGAAACCTTATCTGCCAAGGCAAACCTCTGCAGCAGAAACCCCCCAGCCAGGGAACACCACAAAGCGCCATGCATGGGCAAATGGCAATAGCCAGGGGGTCTGGAGTTTTCCCCTGGATGAACAGGGAGCCAAATATTTTTCCTTTGAAAGAGCAACCTGTATTTTGCCTGCCAGCACTAGGAAGAGACAACTCTGGCCAAGTGAGATGACTTGTCCCAGCAGGCAGCAGCGCTACGGGCTGCACTGAAGAGTTTCCTGAAGTGCAATGCTCTCTCTGAATGGCTTAGGACAAGAGATCTTCCTTCATCGCTGGCTCTTCAGGAATGCTTGGGATCAGCTGGTGACAGATACTTGGGCTGATGTTTGTTAGGTTGTGGCTTTAGTATGGAGGTTGGAGCTGAATCGTTGCTTTCGTTATCCAAGACTCTCTCTAAGAGCCTATGCTAAAGGAGAATGCATTCAGAAGATACTTCTGGTGTGGTTTCTCTAAACAAGGCTTTCTATTTAACTGCTGCAGGAAAGCTCCCCGGGCTTAGGTGCAAAACAAAAGTGGTATTCCTATGTGCTGACCACAGCCAGGAGCTATTCCTCCCACTTCGACTTGTCTCACCACAAGGCAGGTTAATCCTCAGCTAATCACTAGCTGAAAAACTCAAGGAACCTTTGAAGGCTTGGTCTGGTCAGGAAGCCCTTTAGCCTTAAAGGCTCTTTGGAGTCAACTGCACCTTCAGCAGCCACCTTATACACCTGTGCACCTTGGGTTTCAGCTCTGCTTGAAAACGCGCTTGGTCTTTGCTGCTCTGGGATACCACAGACTTAGGTCAGGAGCGTCCGTTTCTGGTGGACCTCTACTTACCAGCTGGTGATGGACAATCACTGACTTGACGGTCAAGAAACCAACAGGTAAAACAGGCAGGTTCACACCAGTGCAGCGGGTGAGCCATCACATGCTCACCTTCACAAGGTCACACGTGATCCCTTTCATGTATCCAGCAGGCCTGGGCCGCTGAGCAGCACATCAAAAGAGGCTTTTTTGGAAGTTATAGCCAGCGGCAGGAACTGTATGAAAAAGCTATTCACTAGACTGGAAACCAGCCCGTGCATGACAGTTGCCTGACTTGTGACGTTCATGCGTCATGTGAACATCGCAAGGCACAACAAATATGTCTTCATAGGCATCCACCTCCTTGAGCTTGTACCCAAACCAACGTGCACCAGTACTGCTCTATCAGAAGCTGCTCCATCATCTGCAACAGCCAACTGGGTTCTGCTAACACATACCAATAAGCAGTCCCTAAATTTTGTTACTTATGGCGATCCTGACCCAGAAAAGCCACAAGCCAAAGGGCTGGTCCCAAACCTGTAAGAATACAGATGGAAACACTGTGCATGTTGTCAGGACGTACAGACGTAGGGTATTGCTGAGCACACAACACAGCTTCACGGGTAGCATTTACGAGAAAGCAGAACTGAACTGCACAAGGGGTGAAAGTGCTGACCACCAGCTAGAGCTAGAGATGGAGCGCAGGGGAGAAGAGGGATACACGGAGAGATGAGAGACAATTGGCACCTACTACTACTTGCATGCAGTGAGAGCTGTTAAACCCGGTGAGCAGAGTCCCAAAGAGCATTGCTAAAGAGTAGGATGGGCCAGGTCCCTCCCAAGGATGGAGTTTGCCAAGTGTCTTTCCCACCCCATCAGGAAAAAATCAGCTAAAAAACCCCTAACACTCTGTAAGAGGGTAGCCTCCAGGAACACAGCATGGCACTCCAGGTATGGCACGGCCCCCTGCCCGGGACTTTCGCCAGGCTATGTAAAATGCTACATTTTACTACATAAAATTCTCCCTTTCCTGACCTACAAGAAGAGAGATGCGCTAAGACACAGCCAACTGAGCTCAGTTCATAGAGCTGCATTTTTCAATCAGGTTTTGAGTATTCCTGGCTTAAAATCCCTGTAAATTTATCAAAAGAAACCTTAAAAATTCATGGAATTTGTAAATCTCTGCCCTCTTCCTGTGAGGAAATTATCCTTGAAAAATTTATCCTTTATAACAAAAGCTGCTAACAGAAAAGTCACAAAAAACCCTCTTGGCCACCTGACTTTCCTGGAAAAGCTGATTTTAGGATCTCACAAGATGTTTGCTGGACCCACAGCAACAAAATGAATCGCTGACTTTGGATTTCATGCTTTTGTTTGGTTTTATCCTCAGCTCCACATCCAGGACCGTAGCTGAAGCAGAGGAGCACGGCAGCTCCATGCAACGCTCCACCTGGGATCTTAGGGCAGGAGATGGTTCTGGGTGTTTATCCACACTTCTATGGGAATATCCCCACCACCTCAGGAAAAAAATATGAGTGGGTTGGAAGTCACTTGCTGCTTCCACTCCTGAAACCTCTCGGTTTGTGATTTTCTGAAAGCAGCTTATCTGGGAGGGAGATTATGCCTGAGAGGCAAAAGCTCTGCAGCACAGGCTCACACGGCACAGCGCTGCAGCCTGTGGACCTGCCAAGGGACACCGGCTACTCTGCTTTAAAAAGGCACTAAGGTTGTGTTGTTGTGTTTTTTTTTTTTTTTTTTTTAAATTCACTATCTCACTCTCACTATATTTTTCTTGCCCAATTTACATATTTTTTGCTTTCTCTAAGATGCCACCTGCAAGCATTGCTCCGATACTTGAGGACCAAATAATAATCGGACGCCGTGGCTAAGGATACCAAATCAAAAGTAACAGGAGTTGCAATATTTAGATCTTTTTCTTTGTTGTCTGTTGCTTTTTGGACAGTATCTGCCTTGATCTTTTCTATGGATCTGTAGAGAGCATTTTGCTAGAGCAAAAGATCCTAATGGAAATTTATTAATGTTAAAAACCAAAAAAACAGGTAGCTGTGTAATGTGAGTTGCAATGCTACAGGAAAGCTAAGGAAACCGTATCTGACATTGAATTCAGCCAGAAAACATCCCCACAATCAGGAGAAATAAAATTTCCCTATTTGTGCTGTGTTTGCCAAGTTTACCCATCTACAGCATCCTTGGAAGTGGGAGAAGAAGCGGTGGAGGGATCAGTGCAGCTAAGGTTAGCAAAGAAAGGCTCCCGCAGCTCCGCTTCCTCCCTTTTTTTATTTTCCCCACCACGTTGGAAAAAATTACCATTTCGGAGTCACTGTAACAGGCCTGCCCCAGCCGGGCTGCAGGCACCGCCTCGGGATGAGGAGGTTGGTCAGAGGAGAGAAGGAACTCAAAATTGCCATCGTAATCATCTTCCTCCGTATCCCCCTCCCCATCAGCAAAAGTACCTCTAGTCAAGAAATCGGAGCGCGTCCGCGCCATGCGGGCTTTCTTTTTATGGGTCGGTCTGGGAACCTGCTTGACCAAAGGATAAAACAAACAAACAAAAAAGGTTTTTAAAATAAAAAGGAGATTCTACTGATTGGCATCATAGTGTAGCTCTAGTACGGCCTTAAGAAACCCCTGAGTAACACTGCATCTCAGGGAGGGGACACAATATCACATGTAGTGCAAGAAAAAAACCAAAGACCAGGGAAAACAACAACCAAGACAGCACGGTGAAAAGGGACAATCATGGATGTTACTCAAACGTACATTAAACCAAACCAAGACAGGACTCTGTTGGACAGTGTTTGCCATCAGGACTGTGAGATCCTTCCTATCCAGAGCTGCTACGAATTAATGTTCTCTCATTTTTAAGAGAAAGTGCGAAGGTTGCCACGCTGTGATATCCCCCTTCCCTATGTCTAGCGACCCTTGAGCTTTATAGTTCACTTCTTTGTAGCTTCTGAGGGAGAACTGGCAGAATAAGGCTATTTTTTTCTCATGTTCAATTAAAGGAGAAAATAAGAAAGCCACAACTTACCTCCCCTCTGCCAGACCCCGGCATCTTAAACGGCTTCCTAGCTAGTTCACCTTTGGAGAGGCATTGATGACACCCTTCCCTGCGGAAACACAACAGAACAGAGATGTTTCATCTTCTCCTGAAAGCCTTCCCACCACTCCAGCCTGGCTTGCAGGCACGTGCAAGTGCAGAGCCCAAGCAATCAAGACCAAAATTCTGAGTTTGAAATCATGAATCTAAGTTTCAAATCATGAATCGCTTCGAATTCCCCAGGATTTGAGTGAATACCAAAGGGCCAGAAGATGTCAAGTTCTGCCTGCATACTCTACCCATCATGGTGCTTACAGATGGTACCTTTTCACTTCTGGATTCTCAAAAGTGATTGTACTGTTGCAGAATAAAAAGAAAAATACAGGATTTTTTAATATATTTCTTTTCCTGTTGCTTGTTCTGTGCATGAACCAGGAAAAGAAATGGAAAGACATTTTTGGGGGGGAAGACTATTCTCAAATACCCATTTTCAACCACCTCTCCAGGACCATCTGCAGATTTTCATACGAACTGGTTCAGAACTTGTTGCCCAGAGAAGCTGTGGATGCCCCATCCCTGGAAGTGTTCAAGGCCAGGCTGGATGTGGCTTTGAGCAACCTGGTCTAGTGGAAGGTGTCCCTGCCCATGGCAGGGGCGTTGGAACTAGATGGTCTTTAAGGTCCTTTCCAACCCCGTTTTGCACCTAACATTAGCATTAAAAAATACAGGCACTTAATTGCTGTTTGCTTAATTCACTCTTTCTACCATCACTTCCAAATAAAACCCTCACCATGCCAACGTGCAAGGGATGCTGCTGGATCTATCAGGGGCCTCTTCCCCTTCACCTGTGTCTGGACTTAAAGAACCTGCCCAAATTAAATGGGAATCTCCTCCCATCGCAATGGTACATAAATCACAAGATGAGGAGGTACCTTGGGTTGTCAACAGCAAACATTCTCTGGTAGGTTTTGCCTTGGAAAGGGTGCAGCAGGGGTATGTGCTAAATGGCCAAAACCTCTCCAAAATTAGGCAAGGCAGCTTAAACATGACAGAGTGGGAGGAAATGTTGTCCCAAGGTTTTCCTGCGGTCTCTAGACCCTGTGCTGGAGCAGCCCATCATTCAAGCAACGCGATGGAGCTGAGTGAGTGCTAAGCCCATTACACGTGGAATTATCTTTGTAAGTGATACGTTGTCAAAACTTTCTCCAGACAGTTGCCGTTTCTTTAATTTGCAGTGGTAAGATTGTCCAAATGACTTTGCTGGCTGTGTTAATTCTACATTAATCAAGAAAAATCCTGAAATTTTCTGCCTTATCTACTAATTTCTACTCTGACTACCCAAAAATCCTAAGAATTTTTTTGTCATCTTATACCTTGAGAAAGAAACTCCCATCAGTTGCCCAGCAGTGTCGACCCTCTTTCTATTAACTCCCTTTACCTGCCTCTCATCCTGGCCCACTCACTGTTAGAAGAAACCCAAAACCTTAGTTTTGCTAGGTGTTTTGTGTCCTCTGCAGAAACAACATGCTGGACCATTTGCATAAAGCGGTCTCTAGCACAACAAAAAACCTACGGAGAAAACACTTTTTACTCACTGGAGGCCGAAGGGATTGTCTTTCGGTGTGAAGAACATAGCACTTGCCCTCGTCTCTTCGGTGGCCTGGTTGGGCATTCGGGGCTGCTGGAGGCGCTCCATCCTTGAGAAGTGGCTGCCTGGGAGGTCCCTGGGATCCAGAGCCGGTCTGGAATGGCACCGTGGTTCCAGCGCCGATCCTGATTGACCTTCTCTTCGCTCCATGAACATGCTGACGGGTCTGTCTTTGGGAGCACTGTGAGCTGGAGAGCTTCCCCTTGTCCCAACAGTGAGACCTTTGATGTCCACTGATGAGGTTGGAGTCACACCTGTGGTGGGTCCATGCTCCCCTCTGCTCTGGGGGTGCAGTGTAAGGACCGACTGAGGCCGGCTGTCTGTTTTTTTGGATGGTTTGTGGAGTGAGTCCTTCATTCTGCTCTGCTCAGCCCTCTGCAAAGCCTCCATCCTCCCTTGCTGCTCAAAGGCTTTGCGTTGCCTCTCCAGAATCTCCTTCTGCTGACGGATCTGCTCCATCATTTCCCTCTCATTTTGCAGCTGAAGCTGCTTTTGCCTTTCTTCTTTCTCCACGTTGAGCTTTTCCAGTCTCCTGATGACAGAGTCTGGAGAATGGGCCTGTGTTGCACTTGCTGTCCCACGTTCCTCTCTCTTGGTAGAGGACTTCTCCTCTTCCTCCCCTCCCAAGCCTCTGCGCTGGTCTGGCTCAGAGTCCTTCCTGACCTCAGAGAACGTAACTGTCCTCTCCTCTCTTTCTACTGCTTTGTTCCTCAGGTTATTCTCCACCAGCTTTACCTTCACGTTGTCTTGTGGTGGAACATAGAAAGTAGGTAGATTGCTGGAAAGGAAGGTTTCTCTCGGATGCACCTTGCATATAACATTCTGGGGGTCGGAGACCGCGCATTCCTTCAGGGTGAGGTTGTCGGGTAGCTCCAAGTCTGAAGGGATCCTTCTGCCACCAGGTAAATTGCTGTTCACATCTGCCACGCAGAAAGACTTCTCCTGCAGAGCCTGGGGACTGCTGGGCAGGGAGTCAGTGGAAAATGACTGCACATCTTGCTCATCCAGAACTAAGGAAATGCGTTTATTATTTGGGGTATCTTCACAGCTTAACATCTCAAAGCTTCCTTGAGAGCTTTCGCTCTCGGGGGTTCCCTGAGGGGAATGAAGTGCCTCAGATACAAGCTCGGTGGACCACCGCCGCTCTTCTGAAGGTGACAGCCCACCGGTGGACCGGACCTTAAGCAGCTCCAAGCTAAATTTTGCCTGTTCCAGTTCACGCATCCTCCGGCTTTCTCTTTTCGCACGAACCACTTTTTTCTGGTTGAGATCCTCTAGCGACTTGGGTCTCTCTCTCACAACGACCTCCTCTTCAGTGTCCATCCCGCTCTGGCTACTGGCTCTCTCGTGTCTTTTGTGCAATAAATTTGCAGAAGTATCCAGTGGGTCCATGTGATTCACTCGGTTATTCTCCATCAGTGATTTATGTTCCTCTATGGCTCTCACTCGCTCTTCAAATGAGCTGTCCTCCCACTTAGATGGGTCCAAACCTTTAATTTGCAAAGCATCATCTGCCTCCAATCCATCCTCTTCTCTAACCGACAGGCCATTCTCCAGCTGCGTCTCTTTTAATCGCTGCTCTTTCAAAGCTCTAAACCTGCAAGAAAGCAGAAAAACAGTGTTATCACACCCCCATGCCCACTCCCGTCCCTTCAAGACACTGCACAGGTGGTATCTCCACCACCACCACCACCATCACCTCACCACCGCTGGCATCTCAAGCAAACCTCCTGGCACGTCCAGTGCATGTTCAGTTTTCAATTTTCTCCTCTTACGCCATCTCTCCAACTCAAGGATTGCCCCAACGCACCTGAAAGCTTCTCTTGTGCCGACAGCAGTGGCTCCAGCATCCATCACTGCTCTATCTTGTTCGCAAGCTAATGAAGCCAGAAGAGCTTAACCCATTGCACCCCCTCGGATTCTCCATCTTCACCATCCTGCCTGGGCTGCCTCTGGTACAGCTAGTAGGGACTTGTGCCCCATGCCAAGAGCTCTTTGCAGCTTCCAAATCTTCCACCCTACGTCAAGATGCTCCGCATCTCGGAGGCAGCGCCTCCGGCGCATGAAGCAAGATCTGCCCAGCAGCCAGCAAGCCAAGGCATGGCTGGAAACCCTCTCCCCTTTGCAGCGGCTGGCTACCGGCTATCTCCTGTCACAGTGAGACAGCAAAGCAACCAGATTGGCAAGGAAATCTGTGTTAAAAATAGGCTACTTAAACTGATGCTGCTGCCAAGGGAAAAAAACCCCACCCCACTCATGAGTATTTATGGCCTTGGCTTTCCACTGCCTACGTGCTCCAACCTGAAATAGGCTCTGCTTATTCTAAGAGTAGGACCTGCAGCTAAATAAACTCCTTTCTTAGAAAGCGTGGACAAGCAAAGGATCAGGGCAGGTCAGGACAGGGTCAGGGATCCTTCGAAGGGACACTATCCTCTGTAAGTCACTGCAGTCCGAGCAGTGTCAGGATTCGCATCCACCACCTCCCTTATTACAAAGTGTTTTCTTTTTTAACTGAGGCCAATGGTGTTACCTTTGTCGTGCTAAATATCCTCTGCAGGCCGCTTGCAAGCAGACGACTCTGCTCTTACTGGCTGTGTACGACTGCTTTGCGCGGTGTCCTCGCCAGGCTGCCTGGATGCTGGTGGCCGCGCTGTGACGCCGCTTGGCATATTCCCGCCAGCAGCTCTGGATGAGATGGGCTGCAAACTGCATCTGCAGGAACCTCCGCCTCTCCACAAAGCCACGCCAGTGGGTCTGGAGAACGACGGCAGCTTTGCCGAGGACAAGAGGGTCCGGGGATGGTTCGCCTTGCTTCCGGCTCTGGTAACTACGCCAAGATCTCTGCAAACACAGCAGGCAAGTGCTTGTAACGGGTGGTACGTGGGGGTAGGAGAGGACCTGTATTCATCCAGCCTTTTCAGCTCTGTCTCCCCCATTCCCAACTTACAGCACTGGGATTCAAATCCTGCGTGTAAGCTCCTTCCTCAGGCTAGGGGACCTGATTTTACTTATCAGCTGTATCTGTAGGATTCATGGACTGTAATTTGCAACAAAATCAGGCACCATCACCTACCTGTATGATCACTGCGGCTTGCCTTAAGCTGAGGAACTGCCTCCTGCAGAGCATGCTGCGGAACCAGCGCTGCAGCAGCACGATCCGGCGCAGCACCTCCTGATGGAGCAGGTCCTGCAGAAGCTGCCGCTCCCGCTCCTTCATGAAAACCTGGCCAAAAGAAACCCCAAAACCCACTAGGCATGGAAAGATTCTGAGACCACAAGACAAATGACTTAATGCCACTGGTTTCTGTTCCTCCATATCCAGAGAAAGTTCAGCAGATGATTTTAGCTAAGCCACCTCTGACAGGTTCCTGCAGTTTCACCTACAGCCTGCGAGTGTCCAAGCTCTGAATTGCAGAGCCCCTGCTCTCCCTTCAGAGGGGGTGAACTGACAGCTATTCTATCAAACTGTGTCTACACAGACATAGCTGTTTGAAGGTCACCTTGTTACAACCAGACCTGTGACCTCGTTAACACAAAACAACGATGTTCCTTACTATTTTGGGCTAACAATATTCAAAACTTCATTTAAGCCATTGGCTTTTGGCAAACAGAGGAAAAATAGTTTCATTAATTATAAACATATATAAAGATGTTCATTTATCATTAGAGAAATGCAGGCAAATGTTATATCTGTATCTTAAATGTAAGTCTGAGCTGAGGCTAAACATTTACCATTGTTCTTCCAACTTGGTAATTGTCTGGATCGAGTTTTATTTTCCGGAAGAAGTCATGGATGTTGTGCTTAGATGGGCTGATTCCTTGTGGCAGGAGAACATGGAAATGGCTCACAAAATCCTGAAAAGGACCAAAAAAAAAAAAAAAGAAATGCCAAGATTTGGTTAGATAGGTCCTGTTGTGTCCCTTTCTTCCATAAATATGGGATTTGCTCCTCTGGCCACATGAAACAGGATCTATCGAGTGAGCAAAAGGACAGATAGCATTTTACAGATTAGGGAACACCAAGTTTCATCCACCATTTGTGGTTTGATGGGAAACACAGCAAAGCAGGGACCCAGCAACGTTCAATTCAACGTTTCAGAGGTTCTGCAGAACCCATGGGGTCATCTCGAGCAAACAATGCTCCAAATCCTCACCACGGGCTCCTACGGAGGGGGGTTATCAGCATCTGCAAAACATCTCGGAGATGCTCCACTGGTTCACTGCTGTGAGGACTCAAAGAGCAGAGGAGGTATGAAAGGAGATATCCTCCCAAATAAGGTTGGGATCCACGCTCTTGGAAAACAAAAACAATTGAGCAGCTTTCCTTTTCTAAACAGCTGCTGTGTAGGACATGACATCTGGCCCAAAGCAGCTGCCAGCAGGAAACAAATCGGCCCCAGCAAAGCATGAAAGCCCTGACATGTATGCAAAACCTGGCAAACACACATAGAAGAAGAAAACAGGAAAAGCTGGATAACTCCTGAGAGGTTTACAGGATGCCAATCACCCTCCTGATGGGACACAGCCAGCACCATCATGATGGGGCAAATGCCATTCGCAGGTGACTCCAAAACACACGCAGAACGCGTGCAAATCTGATACCTTTTTTTGCAAAAAGGAAGTCCACATTACTAAAAACCACTGCTTTTGTTCAAAAACTGTGACGTTATCTGCAGAGGGTCTCGTAGCCCTCACCGAGGTTGAGACCAGTTTGCTAGAAATCAGCAGCACAGCTGAGGACTACCCCATGCCAGACATCAGCTCGTTACATCCACTGCCTTGCCGGAGTGGTAAGTTCATTACCTTGTTAAAAAATGAGCTAGCGACACTCAGACAACTCTGATAACGATGCTAGAGTTGGCAAAAAATGGAAAATGTTTTACTCAACCTGGAAGGAGTACTTGCAGCTGTATCCCGACTGGCGAATGCGAACGGTCTCCAGCATTCCTGTGTAC
>NW_010251838.1:0-40976 GCF_000690775.1 Eurypyga helias | reverse complement strand
CTGAACCGCAGGGGCAGCTGGAAGGGGAAAACCAGGCCAACAGTGAGCAAATATTTCCTTTAACTGAAGCTTTTAAGTGCACGGATGGGTAAACGGATTCAGCAGATGTAGCACATCTGCAGGACATGCATGTTGGCAAGGATGCAAGGGGAGGGAGGGAACGTGGGTTGCCAGGAGCAGTGCTGATCCCACCAGGGCTGAATCCTGTTTGCTTCCAAGCAGCCATCAGATGGAGACTTTCAAACTGCTAAATAGATATATAAAGCTCTAAATAAAGTTTTTGGAGCCCCTCAACTGAGTAAGACCTTCAGAGGGCACAGCTAATGCGTAAGATTGTGAGCAACTAAATAGTATCTCCAAGGTATAAAGCTTCTCTTCCCTGGGTAAAACTCCGATGGATTAATCCACAAGAAAGCATCACTACTGCAATCTTTATTTTAAACTGAGGGTCCTTAGCCCATGAGACTAAGTGAAATTCACAAAATATGATGCATCACTGAGGCAGTTTGAATAATGTAACTTACTCTACAAGTATCTGCTTTTACCTATAGGAACTCTAAAGAAGCTTTAGAGCTCAGTAACAGCACAAGTGAATTCATTAGGGGTGGCAGGAGCTTCAAAGGAGTCAAATTATTTTTATCAAAACCAATATATATATCATATAAATTAAAACCATACATTTTTCATTTGTTTCTACAATTACAAGAGCCAGTGTAGTTTATCAAGGGCAACACTCAAGTGATAACATCCGTGCTTCCCATTGCTCACATACAAATATCTTCTAAATCCAACTCAATTTGGGGCTTTCTTTTTAACACACTGCAAAAATTCACAACGTATTACCAAGATGACCTTTAGCAGCACCGCTTTCATGGGACAGGATTTACCTTTTCGGCGTTGGATCGAATGCACTTGACAAAATAAGGTTCTGCTTGGCCAAGGGTCTCCATCAGCTTGTTGAGCGATGCCTGCAACAGGGGAGACATCTTCAGTTGGGAAACGGAGGGACGACCACAATGAACAATGAAAATCCAAGCACTTGAATCCAAACCCAAAAACATTGGAATAAATGATGAGTAAACCAGGCAGATGGGAAATTGTTCCCCGAGAAGTTTTTAGCCCAAGCAACTTGTCTGGTTTTGTCTTTGCACCCAAGAAATTAGTTACAGATAAATATAATGCTGGGTTGCATTTTGAGATCCCTGGTTCGATCTTTTCAACGTCAGACACTGGAGCTCAAAGTCTCGTCCTGCTCCACACAAACAAGCCTCTTCCAGACGTGAGTGGGAGCTCCAAGTGAAGGATGTATACCTTGTATGAAACAATCACTCATGTTTTTAAAATACATATAAAGTTTTCCTTTATCAAAAGTGATTCCATGCCGCATTTAGTCTTGATTTTTAATTGTCAAAACTTTATTGCTGGTGTAAAAATGATTTTTTTTTCAATGACAGTTTTGCAAGGGGAAGATCTGCAATTTGCAATGATTTTCAATCTGGAATTTGCAATGATTTTTGAAGCCTGTGAACCCTAAACACTTCACAGGTTGTTTTAGAGGAGAATAGGTTCAAACCTGGCACACTTCTGGCCATATTCCTCTGCTTGAAACGCCCTGTTGTGATCACTGAGAACCAAAGGTTTTCCAGGTTTCCGTTTTAAATGTCTCCCTATTTCCACATCATTCTTAGAAGTCTAGCCCATAAAAGTGAAATTATAAAGGCATCACTGCTACGCCCAACTGCTTCAGTGGAACGCCAGGCTGAGGTACTCCTCTACCTTGCACATCTTTGACTGTTTTGTGACGAAGCACAAGCTCTTTGTATAGAAACGTACTGAAAAATCAGAGCATGCTGAGTCAGTCTGCGGCTGGCCAGGCTCCCTGGCTGCATTTTTTTTTGCTGTGCCCTATAAATATTTTGAATATCTCTAATTGCCAAGCACATTAGTGACATGCTATTAGCAGTGTTCTCCAGAGTTGATTACTCCCGATTTTAATAGCATTTTGAATTCAGTTGTATAAAAGATATTCTATTGCGTATTTGCTATAAGCAGAGTTATAAATTTTTGAATATATGTGTTAATAAAATGGCGTGATATTAGAAAGAAGCATTTAGCCTACAGATCTGCTTGCACAAAGCCTTTTCTTCTCCTTCTGATCATTTTAAAGACATCTTTATGGGAAGCCTTTCATGTTCAGAAAAATGTATCTACATCCAGGATCCGGGGAAGAGTAAGGGATGGATCCCACCCACGTGCAATGCAGCTGCGTTATGTGCACATCCACTGCATGCAAATGTCCTGTCAGTCCAATCCCAGGGAACAGCAGGAACAGCACGGATGCAGCAGATCTCTGCTGGCTCGCTCCTGGTTTTCTTAAAAATAGACTGAGTTCACTCATCTTTTTAACAAAACAAAACAAAACAAAAAAAGGCCTATTATGCAGTATCAATCAGCAATGATGCTGCAGCATCTGACTTCTGACTGTGCCCTACACCAGACTGGTGGGAGGGAAGGGGGAGACACATGGCATGCAACCCCTCTCCCAAAGAGTGCCACCGAAAGCCCGGCAAGTAATGCACTCCCAGCACTGGAAATTGGATCGTGTTGGGGCTGCTGGCCCCGTAGGAGGGGGTATTTCCATTTCATCAGCAGCCAAGCGACATCCTGCGCACAAGGCAGATGGTTCATGCACCCTCTGCCATCTGGCGCAAGCTCTGGTCGTTGGGAATCTGCAAAGGACACGCGAGGTCCCCAGATTAACTCCGTGCCTTATTCCTTTGGCCCTCTGCCTGCAAAACCTTCCAGCCACCTACTCTTTTCACCACCGGTATTTGGACTTTGGGGGTGTGATGAATTGTTTCAGCATCACCCCGTGCTAGACAGGGCAGCATCGTTTTCTCTAGGGTACCTCTTGCACGCAGGATAAAAGGGGAGGCTGTAAATCGCTGTGCTGCAGTTTAGGTACCAATGATCTAGTTTTCAACTGTGAAAGCCATCGCTGCTCTTACAGCATACTCTGAGACAGCTATTTTCCCTATAGATTGCTGTAAGTACAGGCATGGTTAAAATCAATAGGAGACAGAGCAGCTGCAAGCCCGGTGTCCAGGCATTAGCCACAAGGCAGCATTTATCAGCGAAAAAAACCCTCAAACCCTGTGATGGGAAACATTTGTGTTTCCTGCCTGTGACCCAATTCCACGCGCCACAATTTTATTAGCCTGCTCTTGATAAAAAAAGCAATCTTGCAGGCTTGCAGCAGGCTGCTCTCTCAAGAAAATGTTTCTCTTTTCCAAGTGTTAAATGAAATCAGGGTTGGAGTGCCCGGCGTCTGTCTAAGAGGAGAAGCAGGCAGTCACACCAGAGCTGCCTCCAACTTAAATATGATTTTATTCATTTACATAAAAGAAGGATGTGCTGTAAGCACAGCTTCTATGTTGTCAGATCACCACTGGGGAACATCAGAAAGCGTAAGAAAAAGGATATTAGAATTATGTGCTTTGCTGCATAGGGGCAGGGGGGATATCTTCATGGTGTTTAGTGGTGGTTTTTTATTTGCATGCACTGTAAAAACATATATAAAAATCTCAATCACACACCACTAGGCTTTTCAGAATTTCATTTGAAGGATTAACAGGTTTTGGGAAGGCATTTCAGTCCAAGAAATCCATGTTTCAACCACCCTATGGTATTGTATGAATTAAACCCTGCAGAAGTGTATTTTAACCAGCACACCATTAGACTAGACTTAGCTTAAATATATATATACAGAGATGTGCATTCTGCAAATTATATATACACAGACATCAATATACGTGTGTGTGAATGTATATACTTAATTACTTAATCTTACTCAGATCTATACATGGAGACTTTCTAAAAATCATTCACATCTCCTCCCCCATCAAAAAAATGTCAAAACTAAGCCACACTTGCTTGGAAACCGATTTTTAACTGAAAAGCTGCTTTCTAATATTACCACCTGCTTGTGCATGTGACTTACAAAGTTTCCAAGCCCTGATGTGTGTACTAGAGGAGTATTTTTGCCGCAGCTATTCCTAGTGATGGATGGCTGGCACACAGCACGAACAACACAACTGCTGTATCGATCCTTCCTCCGAGTTCCTCTGCTTGCCTGGAGATAACGCAGCAATATTTTGACCTTTCAGCTCCTATTAAAATTCATATTCTGGCTGGTTTGAAAACAGATTGAATTTCAGATGCTGAATGCAAGTAAAAAATGTCGTTTCAGGATTTTGTTGTTTCTGGATTCGGAAAGGAAAGCACCATAATGTGATGGCTTGGAAAGCTCAGTGCCAGAGGACAGGGATGCACCAAAACCTCTACTCTGCAGCTCATCCTCACAGCCCATCTTGCTCCACCGCATCAATTCCCGTGATACCCACCATCGCTCTTGCTCCTCTCCATTTGCACTGTTCAGATACCTGCATGGTGTCTGCCAGCTTACCCAACCCACCTCCTCGGCTGAATTCATACCCTCAGCTGTGGTGAGAATGGGACTGGACTGTGTCTGCGAGTGTCCTTCTAGGCACCCTGGGGACCTGGAGCAGGTATTTGCTTTTAATTCACCTCCCTGTATCAAAGGCAAGGGATTACCTGGAACTGGGCGCTGATGCTGGGCGGTTTTTTCTTCTTATGGAGATGGAGGAGAGATTTGGTGATGCGGTCATGCAGCGTCAGGTTGGTTAGGTGCTTGAGGGACTTCACGTCCAGCATGTGCTGTGGAAAAAAATTTGTTATCAATAAAGAATAACTAGATAAAATTGTCATGCTATCCGCTATATCCCTCATCATACCCCCTGCAGGGTTTCCTTAGGGTGACCACCCGACTTAAACTCATTGGGAAACACTGAGGAATGGCTTGAAACATAGCTCTGCTTTATTTGGCCAGAGCTAGATCCTCCAGATCATGTTCCTCTGAGCTCCTCTTCACCTCTGAGGACTCAGCAAGGGCATCTTTGACCACAGGAAATTCAGCTCTCCTACCCACTGAGGGCTGCAGACAAACTATTCACTGGTAACGAACGGTTGACCGATTAAGTGTATCTGTGTCTCCCCAGGTGCAATGTGCACGCAGAGAGGAGTAAACCCAAAGTTTGCTCCTCCTGGTCCTCTGTTCCCCACCACCGATGCAGCACCAGCAAGGACCATAACGAGCGTTCTTCTGGATACAACCTATCTCTTGGCATCTCTTAAAATATACTAAATGCAGCCAAGATAGAGGGAAACTAAATATTAGACAAAGCCTGTTGTCTACCAGGTACCAGCCCTCTTGCATAACCTACCTGCTCATTTTAGACATTTAATTACCAAATTTCACCAGCACATACACACTCCTTCCCAGGAGGATGAAAAAAGGAGTCAGAGTAGGTCCAAGAAAGAAGGATGTTAAACACTCATATAGTCACCTCCCAGGGCTGAAATCCTTTGGTTTTATAGAAATTAAAGAGTCTTCCACAGAGGTGACTGTGATGAGTTGACCGAGGTCTTGATGTAGGACCAAGCGGTCTTCCTCATACCCATCAGCATCTCAACATTGTACCTACAGTCTTAACCCAGAGACCGCACGGTAAGAACCCTCCTCGCTCACCTTTGGGAGATTGGGTTTGGCTTTGAAGTTCTTATTTCGCCTGGGGAGATAATAAATGGCTGAGGTTAATCCAGGTGTGCTATTCCAGAATGGAGGAGTTTATGAAACAAGCCCTTCAAAATCCCCTTTAGCAGCTGCTTCCTACAACCTGCACTGAAACTGGGCTGCTTCTGCATGCTGCAAACTAGTTTTTCAAATTTTAGTGGCACAGGTTTGAGGAAGAGATCCAATCATAGGGAACTGTTACACTGGAAATAACTTGGGTGGAGCGAAGGAATGGCATCATGAAACAACTGACCATCCTCCTGCTTTCCCATACCCTGCGTTAACTCCAGCCACCCTGGCGATGTTCTCTGAACCTTCTGATGAGGCTGCCATGTGAATCATCAACATCAATTCCCCACCTAATTTGTAATGGAAACTTGGATATCACGTTAAATATCGTGACTGGATTACATCACTGTCATTTCTTGAGACTGGTTTGACCAGCAAATTCATTCCTTCTGTCACTCCCCTGTGTCTGTCATTACAAATGAGTAACTGTTACAGAAATCAGACGTGTAAAACATACTGGGGTCGCTCTGACCCAACCATGAAACATTTCCAAGTCTCCTTGAAACCCTGATTTTTTTTTATTCTGGCTATTTACATTCCTGTAACTACCTATACTGCTCATCATGCTCCCATGGAGTCCAAATCCCCGTCTTTTATACTGACATGAGGATGCCGTGGGCTCTCTCCAGCAGCTTGCTGTTGGTTGCGTTGACGAATATCCCATCTTTGTCTAGGAGGGCACCCGGGCTGGTGAGCCGGCTGTGCCTCATCCCCATCCGGCCGTTCCAGCCAACCGCATAGGCATCGCTGCAACACCAAACACTGCACAGCGTTAGGAAGACATAAAACAACCTGGTTCTGTGACCAAATAAAAATAAGATCATAAAACAATCCATTGGTAGGAAATCAGAGTCGCTGCTCAATTCTTTTAACAGTAAATCCAATCATGTAGGATGAGTTCATGATGGCAGACACCACACAAAGGGATTGGCTAATTAAGAACTTTCTTAAAATCAAAATTATCAGCAGGAGAATAACACCTCCCAGTTCTCCCAGTCACAAGGCTTCGCTCTGCAGATACCTTGGTGGACCAAAGGATGAGACCGTGACTCCTGCCATCAGCCTTGCCATCGTTAACAGTAACAACTTCAGAGGATGCTGATGCTGACCCTGTCTTTTCTAACTCATGCAATCATTTCATTAGGAAAAGAAAAAGCAAATATCATTTGCAATAACCTAATTGTTTACTACAAATGAATGTGGCTGTGGGGTCTGAAATCCCTCCAGAGTGCTCTCAGACAGGAGGGAAAGGAACAGGAGGAGACTCAATGCAGCATCAGTCTTCTGGTCATGAGAATACTTAAGGACACGGTGGTTTAAACGGGGCCTCCAGCACTGGTCACTTCTAAGGTCTCGCAACAAGGCAGCCCTTTGCCTCAAAATCCTGATGTGGAGGAAGGGCAAATATCCAGTGCCACATGGAAATTAAAAAACAAAGCGTGTGAAGTTGTTAATTCAGCCAGCTCAAAGCCTGGAACCAGAACCCTGGAGCAACGTGATGCTGGAGTGCAAGTCTCCTTGCTGTCATGCCGCAGCGCTTTTCAAATTCCTTCCTAGCCCTGTTAAATCTGCAGTTTGACATGTACCACTATTAAAAGAAAGGATGAATCACAGAAAAGTAAAACCCTGGCTGAGCGCTCTAGGATCTGCTTTTTTTAAGCAGTCTGACTCAAGGAAAGCCAGCAAAAAGTTTAAATACCCAGGTGATCTTTCTAGTCCACCTTCTTCCTCTTTACAGCTACTTCCCATCCATCAAAATCCTCCTATTTGCAAGTGGGAAAAAAAAAGTCACCGGTTGATGGGTACCACTAAACCTCAGTGGCTTGTGGGATCTACAACCTATCATTAATCCTGGATGACCTCAATGCGCTCTCAGGCTTGAGGCCGACTGTGGTTATATGGACTGTGAATGAGACTAGAGAATAGAAGGCCCTAGAAATTCCCATGTGGTTTTGGGAAAAAAAACCAACAAAACAACACACCCAACCACCAACAAAAGACATAGAACGACGAGTCTATTTATTACGGACACTTTAGGATGGATACATGCATATGGTGACTGACAGCTGTTTTGGTACTTGGGAGGTCAATCATCTCCCCAAGCCCAACCGTTTCAAGCCAGACTGATTGACACCTGTTTTCCTGCGTGCTGCTCAGACATCCCTGCACATAAAACAGCTTCATCAATTAATACAAACCATCAGGAAAACAGACAGCTGGTGTGGTTTGGGTTAGGGATGGCACGGCTTTCATTACGGGCCAGCTGGTAAAGGCACTTCCAATGCACGCCGGCTTCCTGACACTCCGCTGAAGCCCGGTCTTCCCCCTGACCCAGCATGTGCAAACCACCCGTTCGCTTTCTTCTGAGATCAGAGGAGAGTGCCTGGCTCGCTAAACCCTCTGCAACAACTTCCTGCGTGATGTCATGCCTCAAATTTGCTTTTAGAAACAAGCCCTGGGCTATCTTGTGGGTTGGATGTACAACGCAGACTTATCAGCGACCGCATGATCATGAGATGGCTTTGAAAGCAAATTCCTGCTTAATTTAGCTCCGTAAATCACTTGCCAGCCTATCTGTTGGAAAGCTGCTACAGCAAATCTCTCTTCTATATGTGTTACCTTCACCCCTGTATTTACCCCTTCTTGCTGACAAGTGGAATTTAACTGAAATACCAAAATGTATCAAGTGCAATATGACTCTTCAGACCCAAATCATCTGCAACGACAGGTATCAAAATCAACTGAAAGCATGGGCTGGATTTTAGAGATCTTATGGGAGACCCAGTTTGTGCTTTCAGAAGTAAGGGACACAGACAACATTTGGGGATCCACCACTGGTGACACCCAAGAGACAAAGATCATGGACCGTGCTACTGAAGCACCACTCCAGAAGGAACATAGGAGTTTGGACAGCTTCAAAAGCACATTTCTGCAAATATATAGGTAAAGGGAATAAATTGTCTGTCCTGACTACTGAGGATGATGGAAGGAAGACACAGTAATTCCTGCCCTTGATCCTGGCTGTTTAAGGCAACTTGTCTGTTATGCTGACTTTGGTTAAGCCAAATAAATAGAGCTGACCACAGACTGAACTCCACAGTAAATAAATACATCTCCGCTGTTGCTTGGGACAGAAGGAGTTTCCCTGCCTTTACAATGGCCCCTTGCTGAGATAAGTGAAATGTTTTGGGCAATGAAAATGCTGGCAGCCCAAGCTGCCACACTGATGTGCCGCTGGAGCCGGACAGTCAAGAAAAGCCACATCCCGCTTCACGCACCAACGTCAGATTTGAAGGCTTATTAGAGAAACTGCAGAACTTCTCTTATCTACAGGCAAACATCTCCACAGGGACAAAGTTTCACATTACATCACGTTTAGGGAAACCTGCGCAACCAGAGATGCTAGAAATGGTGAACGTCACCTCTGAAGACACCAACCTTCTCTGCCTCAAACACTGCCACGTGCCTACTATCATTGTAAGCACAGAGATCAGAGCCCTAGCAGCTGTAGCATTAGGAGAAAGCAAAGGAGGGGTGTGAAAGACTGATGTGAGGGCAACCAGGATTGCATCACCTTCCCACGATTGGGTGAGATTGCTTGCAAAAGCTGGATTTGTGCCCAAACTCGAGAAGTAGCACCAATTCATCAATTCAGTCCAACAATTTTATGGGAATCACATCCTCTCTGACCACTGAAAATAAGACAACTTGCAGTGATATGAGAATATTCAGTTCTCTTTGAGCAGGGTGCCACCACCACTCTCAAAGGGAAGAAATTCAGGGCAACAGGAATATTGTACTCTTAATGGCACTCAGAGGGCACTTGGTGAATAAAGCCAGTCAAGAAAAGCCACTTTTGTCCTCCTAGGAAAAAAAAAAAAGAAAGGAACAACATGTATCTAATTGCCGTCTTGGCTATTTTGCATTCGAGATGGTAAAAAAATGATGTTTAATGATATATTTGGAAAACATTTTATTTCCTGTGGAAGGGAAACCCACTGAGATGCAGGGGCCATTACAGGGGTCTGGTGGACATGCTTCACGAAGACAGTCTCAGACTCCTCTCCACTTGTTCTGTACTTCTTGGGAAACTGAGAGCAGTCTGGATGTCTGCATCTCCAAGCAATCACTCTGGGACCTGAGGATGCTCTGATCCTGTCTTTCCCCAGCACACATGCACACACATCTGCTCAGGGGGAAGCGGGAGGCACTGTACACCTTCAGAGGTGGTATTTGGATAATCAGGTGTCTGCAGGGGGATAGCACAAGAGTAACTGGAGAAAAGGATGAGGATGAGCAGCCAGCTAGCCCTTTGAAATGAAGACATTTTGCTTCACAAGCAACTTAATTCCAAAATGAATTTGGAAAACCTTTTGCAAAAGAGGCACAGATCTGCATCTCAAAGTGTAGACCTGACTCTCAAATAAAAAGGTCTCATTAATCACTGCTTGAATGTCCAGAACCTTCAAGGAAGGATTAAAAAAGAAAACTATACATGTAGACTGTAAAAATTAAACCTATTTCCAGTTAACATGGTTTTTTCCTTAAAAGAAACCAAACATTTAACAAGGTACCATCTCAAGCCTCACAACTTCCCAGGTCCTCCACACTCAGTGGCACCTACAGCCACCCTCATATCTCATGTGTGCAGTTCTGCACCCAAACACAACACCTGTTTTTTCCTCCAGAAAACTCCTCGATAATTTTTTATTTCTTTGATGTCAGCACATATTTTGTTTTGCAAGCTTTTTACCACCTTGTATGCCACACTACCTACAACTGCTGCCTTTTGATGGAGGAAAGTTGCTTTCCCTGCCTGCCACTAAGTCAGCTAAAGATATATATATGATCACACAGCAGAGGAAGAACAACGAGAAGACAAAATTAATAAGCAATCTGTAAGAAACATGAATGCAGTCATTTATAACAACAGACAGTGGTCTCCCATCCCAGATTTCCTTGTCGTGCCAATGTAAAAGCAAGAGACTTACCGCTGGCTCCTCTCGTTGATGGTATTGACTCCCTGGAGATCTGAGAGCGGTGTGGCTCTTCCGAGTAATACCTAAAGCAACACATGGAAAAAGAAGTTTCTACTGGCTCTTCACCAAGAGGCAATTAGCACAGCCATAGCTTAGCGCTGACTACAGTGAGGAAGAGCACGTACGTGTCATGGCACATGCTGGGCATACAAGGGTGCCAAGGATGCCGACATACCCATCGTCTACTAAGTCCTACCTCTCTGCCACAAAGTCATCACCCCTGTGAGTAATGCTGTTTGCTCAAGCCTGCTAATTCCCTTCCTACGCATGCACGTTGTGTTAGGGACGTGTTGTCCCAGCTAGTAAGCAAACAGGGTGAAGGAAGAGGCTGCTGTGATCGGGGCACCAATGACCCATGTCCTGCATGTCCAAAATATTCCTAAATTCCCCGCTACACATGGGACAGCCCAGTTGCGTGCATGGGCAAAACACCCAGATATGAGCAGCGTGCTTGGAAAAATGGTCATTTGCACACTTCTTCCCTTCCTAGAGATATACGGACAGGGACATGTACAGCAAGTAGCATATACAGCACTGGGAGCCTTTATTGCCTATTAACCTATATCCTTTGATAGGGGTAGTTTTAGAGTAGTTTCTATTTAATAAATAAGCCAAGGAAGTTATCATGCACAGTTACAAAAGCTGACGTTTAAAGCTGTCATTTTCTGCAAAGTGGAAATGTTTTGTAACCAAGCATTTAGGAAGACAGCAGACAATTTTTGTAGACAACAAAACACTTTTCAAGTCACTAAACTACAGATATTTAAAGACCTGATACGCTCGAATTTGACATGGAAACAGCTGAGCAATTTTCCAACTGTCTTGAAATCGCTGCTGCGAGAGGAAACATTGCAGTGCTCACCTGAACACGGGAAAATGTATATTCCTTTACCCTGAGATTTCTGCAGTGGAAAAAAAAAAAAGAAAAAAAGCCTCTCTAGAAAGAAGGAAGTCTAAACTAAAGTTTGTAACAGAATAGGAAGAATCAATAGCATATCCCCTACATTTATAATTTTCCTATTTAATATAGCCCAGGTGGTGAGCTAAAAGGTGTCCTAAGGATCCCTTTATTCTGAAGATGAACTCAAAGCACGTACGCAGAGCTCTGAGCCCATTCTGCTGATCCGCCATTCCTCAGAGCCTGAAATCTCTAAGGAGAAGATGAATTCCTATCAAATCTCAACAAGGAACATCCCTTTAACAGGACATTAACTGTCCTCTTTTACCTCTTGAGATATTGTAACAGCTTGTCTTGGCTGATGATCCACTTGGTTAAGTTATTGTACCTAAAGGCATGCAAATATCCTAGAAATCTGAGCAAAAGAAAATTCAGGAATATGCTACCACAGGTTGTCTTCGATCCTGCCTGTGCTCCAAGGCAGGACCAAATCATTCCTACTGAAAAGGGATTTGTAATCTCCAACTCTAGAGAATTTTGGAAAGTAAGTCAGATAATCTACTCAAGTGCCTAGCTGTGCCTAGAGTTCAAAACACTTTTAATAACCCTTTTTGATATTTAGGCCATTTTTGGTTACATTTCTTGTCCTGTGAGTGTTGTTCTTCCTCTTTCAAGACCTGAAAAGCCCAAAACACGGTGTAACCCAACAAGTCGGGCTGACCTTATGAAGACAAGGCTGTATCAAAATCTTATTGCATCCATACCTTGCACTGCTCGGAAAAAGGGAATTTCTATTTCAGGCTCCCAGATAATAGCTCCATTAAAACTGGTCGTAATTCTGCCAGCTTAGCACATTAAGTGACTTTATCATTAATAAAAGTTACGGTGCACAAGCTGGGTTAAAGAGGGTTGCTTAAGACATAGCAAAAGACTTTTCTACATTGGGCCATCAATTGGCTCCTACAAGAAGAAACACATAAATGCCAAATAAAAGTTGTCATATTGATGTAGCCCCTCTTCTGGGAAACAGAGTGGGTTTTTTTAGAAATGAAAGGCAAAAAGGTCTTAGATTTAAGCCAACAAATTGCACGTGGCTTTAATAATTCTGTATAGTGAATACAGGCTATTAAATTATTTATATTAATATGCTGCATGCAAGGAACAGTGGTGTGAGTGGAAACCACTCATTCCCTTTGGCCAGCAGAGATGCAGGCTAATTTATTTTACATTTCAGGAATAAAATTATTCTGATTTTTCAAGCACTCCCTTTTTTTCAGCTGCAGTGTTTCTGAAAGACAGACTGATGTTGCTGAGAAGCTCAACGTGAGCCGGCAGCGTGTACTTGCAGCCCAGAAGGCCAACCATATCCTGGGCTGCATCCAGAGAAGCGTGGCCAGCAGGTTGAGGGAGGGGATTCTCCCCCTCTGCTCTGCTCTCATGAGACCCCACCTGGAGTGTGATTTGCCTAACAGGTCTTTGGCCTTATTGAAAAGAGCTTTGGATAATCCTGGTCTACTCCCTACGCCCGAACATCAACCAGCAGAGCTTTTGTCCTGAATTCAGAGATGTCTAAACCCTGTGCCTTGCTCGTATGGAAGACCACAAATTAATTGATAGACTCAAAGACACCAGCAAGGTGGCTGAGATGGTAAAGGAAGGGTGATCAGTTGACTACACAAGCTGAATACCAAGTGACCTAAAGGAAATCTCAGTTTGTTCATCAAATCAATTAGTTTTCTCTCTTTGTGCATAGCTGGAACCAATTGCACAGTTCAAGACAAGGTGATGATCTATTTGGTTCCTCTCTCAAGGATGACATGGGTGTAACCTCATCTGACTTCCAGGAAAAGCCGAGTCCCTGGGGCCAACTTCAGGCTGACCATGCTTGTCTGCGGGGCCCTCAAGCCCGCTAAATTCAGGACTGAAAAATTATACACGCTCCAAGCTCATTTTAACTTGCCAAAGCCATGAAGCCTGGGGAAGGAGCTTGCAGGAGCACACCCCGTGGGAAGTTGTGAATGATGTCTGAATGCAGAACATGAATTACTCGTTTGTCAGGTCCCACGCTCTCAGCCAATTCACAAACTATGGCAATGTCACTTTTGGATCCATGTGTTGGTGTCATCCTCAGAGAGTCCAAACTGAGTGGACTTGTCTATAACAAGTGAGGTTTTAAAATGTTGAGCTCACCTTCACTGCTTCATATTAAAGCTCTGTTTCTAAGTGTCTCGAGTTGTATGAATTTCCCTCTTCACACCTAAGCAACTGCCAATTAATCCCACCAAAACTTCCCACATTGCTGAGCTAATGTACAAATTAAAATTGACTAATTAATTTCAATTAAAATTACTGACAATTGCCTTCTTTTTCAATAGTTCCTTAGTAGTATCGGCAAGGTTGTTATTTGCACAACACCAATTAATAAAATCTAGTGTTATGTTTTTCTTACTGCTTTATATTTCCTTGCAGCAATGGTGGGAACTTGTAGGAAAAAATAATGTAGCCTAAATTAAGAATTAAAGTCGAAATGAAGAATAAAGCACCTCCGCTCTCCCAGTGCTACACGCTGCAGGCAGCATGGAAAACTGATATAAGGTTTCTAGCAGGAAAAGCATATTTGTGAGGACTTAACATGCAATTACTGTACTTACCGTGTTCATCTCTGTGGAAAAAACCTGTGCGGTTTGCATTTACACCTAAGTTGCATGATGTTTAAGTTAGCAACCCAGGCTGAGAATTTGTCCTTGAAGACTGCATGTAGCAGCACTCTACTTCCGTAAGATTTAATGTGCAACATGAAGGAAGAGAATAATGGCAGAGCAATGACATATCTAAAGATACGAGCACCAAATATGTATTTTTTATATCTATATATAAAATATAGTAGTGCAGGCAAGAATGTCCATGTTGTCATGCAGGATGAGTTTATTATGTGACAGGAGCGAGGAGGAAGAAACGGAGACCAAGTGCATTTTAACCCAACTCATTCTGTACAATAACATTGCCAAACAGTTCAGTTTTAAGTAAAAGCCCTTGGAGACAATATTTGAAATAACTTTAGCTTGTGAAAAGTCCAATGAAATCCCAATAAAGTAAAATTCCAGCTGTATCAGCCATGTGCCTTATACCAATATTCCTATCGGACCTGCAATGCTTTGAACTTATTATCACACATGTGATAACAACAATAAGACACAAGAAAAATCCCCCGGGCATCAGCATCCTGACTTAACATCAGCGAGTAAATGGGGAAGCTGTCAACAAAACCAGGCAGTATCTCAAGAGACGGGGATTTGCATTTAATTTTGCTCTTGAAACTCTGCCTAATACCTTCCCGAAGGCTCAAAATTGCTACAAAGCAGCCGGTTCGACCCTGGAGGGTTCCTTGTGCATTTTTTTTTTTTTTTTACCCTTTCTATGCTGAATGCACCTGGTTTCCATTTCTTGGCGTGAGTGTCATATCAGAGGGAAGGGCAGGTGGTGGAGCCTTACTGTACTTCTCCTCCTTGCATCTCTGCAGGATCTCTAAGCTCCTCTGATGAACTGGGTGATGGAGAAAGCTAAAACTATCCACACTTTTCAAAACCGCACATGGCACTGCATCATCATGCCCTTGGGAAGCAAAATAAAAACAACAAAATAAAAAAAAATGGAGAAAAGAGAAAGATTATATAAGCAGAAATCAGGAGAGGGTAAAGAACAAGCCCGAAGGACGTGAGAGCTCGAGGGTCGCGTGGGTTTTGTGCTTGACACAATTTAACCTCGGTTTCCTCTGGACACAGCCCTGTGGCACAGGAGTGATGGGCTGGACCACATCCCAGCCCCACTTACAGTCCTTATTAGCCAGAGCATAATCACTCCACAATTATTTGGGTAAAAAAATAAATTATTAGTCAATTCTTTACTTTTATTAACTGCTTGTAAAAATCCTTTCTGTGCCTCTGCCAGGCGTTATCCGCAATTCCCCGCAGAGGTGCTCCTGGACATGGCCACCTTGAATTCTCATCTTGCATCCCAGAGCCACGCTTTGCTCAGATATTGGCAATTAAAAGGAAAAATAGAAATTATTTGTATTGAACAAGGGTTCTGTATTCCTGAAGGGCAGAGGACACAGAGTCTAGAGTTAGGTAGGATGGGTTTGAGGACAGAAGTTGAAAGAAACCATTGTCGTGTGGCCCAGCACCGACCCCAGGGTGGAGGAGAGGTTACGCAGGTGACACTGTCTCCGTCATCGCTGAGGTGGCCAAGTCAAGGGATATGTCATGCTCCTGTTGGGGCCTGATGAGGTCACCGAGGAGTTACCTTGTGTCAGCACGTACGGAAGCATTTCATACCGACGCATTAAATCATCAGAAAGGACTGATCTGAACTGTACAGAGGAACATTGCCAAGGGGTGTCTTCCTTGCATTAACAGCACTTCATTCTGCTCACTGGGACCTCAGAGGCCATTTTTTTGCTTGCTATCACCTTTATTTGGCAAATACAGAGCGTTTTTTGATCCTTTTGAGGGGGTTGGTATTTGGGTGCCCAGCTTCACGCGCTGCAACAGGCACTAACTCAAAGAGCAGCCCTTGTTGGCCGCATGCAAATGAAGAGCCCATCAAGGGAGGGCACAGACCCAGGACCACGAACTCTTCATAAGAGCGACAATTTAGGTTTGTGACCAGTAAAACCATGCCAAGAAAGCTGGGCATCTCTGGTTTATATGAACAGCACTAGCTCTTCCGTTAAGTTTTCACTAACAAGGACTAGGGCTTTTTATATAATAAATTAATCTTGATGATATAGCAAAAAATGGCAATCAGGCAAATTTCTTTCCTAAAAAGCTTGATAATGTTCCTTTAATCGAAGTTCATTAACAAATGTAGTTCAAACGTGTGGTTCTTTTGGACTATCTTAATCCTCTTTGATAAGCTCAGTAATGAAAACAATAATTTAAAAAATCCTATTACTGAAAAAGTCCACCCCTTCAGCTAACTGCATCTTGCCAGATCCAATGTGTTTTATCCGAGGAGGGTTGGCAGCACTGTCAGAGGTATTTCTCAGGCAGAAGAAAAAGGTACCCAACAAAATTAACTGACACCGCTTTGCTGCTCTTCACTTCCAAATTAATGAGGACAACCACGCAGTCACTAAAAGCTGCACTATGAGGACATTAGGAGCACCAAAAAAGGGGAGTTCCCAAAGCCAGCAGGAAAAAAATGCTGAGAGAAGCATCCGTAGCACTGGTTGGCACTGCTGGCATGGAGAAGATACCCGAAAGGATGATGCAAAGAGAAAGCAGAGCAAAAATTTGCAGAGCTGCTTACACATAAACCGGAGATTTTTCAGTAAAATCCCCGTTGGGTATTGCAAGCGTGACTCGGACAAGCCTTCAGACAGGGAAAAGCAAAGGAGATCTGTTTGGGGTTAAGACAAAAGAGTGCAGAGAGCCTTAAATAAAAATTTAAAAAGCATGCTTCAGATATTTTCCTGCTCAATAATTACACCTGCCTGATGGATGGTAGCAGCAGCAGACAGGACCTCAGAAACCAAGAACGGGGCACCATGGCTTTTTAAAAATGATAAAGAAATATTATGCGTGCACACTTGGATGAATCTACCTGTGTGAAGTTATTCTCAGCTCATCAGCTGTAATTTTATCAGAAGTTCCACGTCCGTGGGTGGTGAGGCACTCAAATCAAGCTAATTAAAGCCAGCAAGGTTTGGTAAAAAACTAAACTTAAAACATATGCTCTCTTCAGTTGTCTGCTTTTGTCTATTGAGATGGGGTAATTTTAGGGATTCGTTAATAATTCACAAATGCCTTCTACCATAGATGCAAAGTATCAACGTGGGGCTTTCCTGTGTTATTTTGGGGAGAAGGAGGGACCACCAGCATCTGGCGGTGGATGTGCTGTGCTGCACCAGCCTGACCCACCATCTGAGCCTTCCCCTCAGGTTCACCAACACCCATCTGCCTTCTGGTGCTTTGGCAAGACGGATGGGATTTTGGAGAAGGACAGCTGACCAGGAGGCGGGCACGAGGTCTCACCAGCAAAAGCATGATGAAAACATCGCTACAGATGTCACCTTGCCAAGTGCTACCACTGCCTGGGCAGAAGTCGTGACAGGAGATGATGGGTCCCGCCCAGAGAGTTCAGAAGCAGCTGAACATGAGTGGTCCCAGCTCCGCCATCGCTTGTAGGGGAAGCTTTCCGGACCAGCAAGGCTCACCTCAGTAACCGAGTTAGATTTAGGTAATGTCCTCCCACTAGTTCTGCCTACACAATGGTGACCTTCTCATGACTTTTTCCCAATTCAGGCTGAAGATGCACACAGAAATTCAGGGTATAAATTATGTGAGGATTGTTGGGGAAGTTTAAGACAAACTTGAACTCTCCCAGCTCTTTTTTTTTTTCCCTCCTTTTATTTCTTTTTAACTCAAAAACCAGAGGTTACAAAGCATGAAGACATTTGAAAGCAGGCCAAAGGACACCAGAGAGAGAAAACAGCAGCATCGTGTGTCAGACAAAGTTTAGAAACTCAGCCATCACCATGTGCTGGTTAGTTGTGGTATGGAAATAGAGGGGGGTGCAAGAAGTATCTCCCAGAATTGTCTGAAAACCGCCTGGACTCTATTCTACATACTGATACAGACATAACCAAGTTAATGCCACCAAGTCAGGACCGAAAGCAGAAAGCTAGTGAGGAGACACGGCAGGCGCGACTGATTGCCAGAGACACAGGAAGCGAAGCAGGGCTTGAAATTAGCTCTTACTTCCCAAGACTGAATGTGTATTTTTTTATCTCCTTGACCAGTTTGCTTTAGTTCAAGATAAAAAAGACGCTGTTAGGAAAATGCAAACACGGATTTCCGAAGCGAACTTTTTCGAGCAGCGTTGCTCTCAATGTCAAATGTCTTTGCCATCAACCCCTCAGCGTTCTGAAACGCTGCTGTCCGTAGGTGTTGCCTTCATCTGCCGGAGACCTGGATGCATGAGACACATCTTTTCTCTACACAGCATCCAAGCGGTTTGAGAGGAAGAACCTCAGGACCTGAAAGCTGATTTTTGCCTCCTGCTCTTCTTGGGATGCTATTATTCACCCCGAACAAGAAAATTACTCTTTCCACTTGTGTGGTTTCCGTATCTACGCTCCTTGTCCCAAGCTCCTTGGCTCCCCTTGATGCACACCTCTCTGACTAAGAGAAAAAAATTCATGGGGCGGCTCCGTGTTCAATTTTAACTCAGCTGACATTTTCCTTGCTGAGGCTCTAATTTCATCATGAATTTCAAGCCCTCTTGTGCCCAGAAATGAATAGTAATAGCTTGTACCCGCCTTTCTGAAATTGCTTTATGCAGAGAAATGGTCTAAAAGCACAGCCAGGTACTGCGTGCCACAGCATGATGATGCACCATTACTTTCCTTTAATTTAATGCCCCCACGTTCAGCATGAGGTGGTTCTGGATGACTGCGAAGCAATTTTTCTAGACAAGAGACACGCTCTCTTGCTGCTTAAAGGGTGAACAGCTTGAAAAATTATAAAGAAGAATTATTTCTTTTTTTTTCTAGACGTAACTAACAGTTCAAGAATTCTTAGCAAAAATAATTTGCTTTATTTGCTCAATAATTTTTATGTCTCTGTTCAAATCATAGGATTTCTTATGCGTGCATCCTACAAAAAGGAAAAGTTAAAGCAGCAGTAAAATGAAAATCTTTGCTTACAGTGTGTTAAAATCCTCTGCAAACCCATCTTTAAACATAATTTTTGGACAGCAAAACTCTATACACTATCTTGATCAGTTTTTTTAATAGATTAATAGGTCCTAATAAGCCAGAGAGGCTACTTAAAATACTGTAGTACTACGTTAGAAACACGCTGCTTGTGAAAAGCAGGCACGAGGGTTAGGAGATTGGCACACGTACCAGTTTTCTTCTCCACGTATCGTTTTCCAGCCTCCCTAAAAGCAACCATCGCCCTGAAAAAGGCCCGCAGGACTGCCCAGCGGAAGACAGCCACCGGGTCGATGCCAATCATTCCACAGATAAAGGCATTTTTGCTGCTCCGCAGGAGAGCTACAATGTCCGGGCGCATATGATCTGTATTTTTCTCACGGAAATCCTAGGGAAGGAGAAAAAAGAGGGGGAGAAAAGAGGAAAATAAACGATATCTATAAGTTACATAGACTAAGACCTGCCAGGCTATCCCTGGGACAGCACAACTATTAAATCCTGTTTCTTTTTTTTCTTACCCCATAGCAGTCACCTCTTTATGTACACCCAATAAATGTTTTATCTCAAAGCACTGCTCTCTGGAACATTTTGAAGCTAATGCTGAATTTTGTTATGTGCATTTACAGCATCAGAAACACAATTACAGATTTGCAGTTGTAAATCCCAAGGCTGTTTCTCATGCAGGCTCACCTGCATTGCTTCTGCTAATAGCTGGCATGAATATAAATAGGGTCAACTTTGAAATCATCTGCATGGGAATTTTATAGGTACCTGCAGCAGAGAGATGTCGAGACCTATGCTCATGTAACCTGCATTAAAAAATGGCTAATGATGGAAAAAAAACCCCACATTGGGTTTTCTACACAAATGAAACCCAGAAAGGCTGCCAAATACCTAGTTTCAACTGATCTCTAGGATGTAGCATTAACCTCAGAACACATCCCTAAATTCTTCCCCAAAAAGCCAACACAAGGAGCTTGCAACGTGGAGGAGAACAGGAAGACACAATCCCCACCACCTTCTCATTTCAGCCAAACTTTTCATCAAAGACTTTTCTCCTGACTCTTTTCTAGCCAAGTCCTCTCCAAAACATCTCTGTGAAGCCTTTGGGGCTCTCCTTCCTCATCACAGCTAGATGATTTAAATGAAAACAACTGCTGGGGAACAGCTGGGGGACAGACCTTCACTCCGTACTTCACTTTGCCTGCGTAGTGTTTGATGATGAAAGCCGGCTCCATGACTGCTGGAAATTCAATGTAAGAGTTCCCTTCGTGTTGACGCTTAAACTTGTCCAGCAGTGTCTGGTTTGTGGCTTGAGGAAAACTGAGTGGAAAGAATTAAAAAAAATGATGGCTATAAACCCAACGAAAAAGCTTTTACACTTCTTTATTGACCACAAATGGAAAAACAGAGATATTCTGAGCTTCCACTTCTGCACGTGCAGGTATTAAGCAATCACGATTTTGTATGCTGTTACGTGCTTATATACAAATACAAGGTATATCTGGTGTCTGAAGAGCTCTTAATTGATCCAGTAATGGTCTGAAATCAGTTATAAAAGCACAACATATGCAGCATAGTGCACTGTATGCCCACTGCATGGAGATTAGTCCAGGTAGCTGCATTTATCTGAAAGTTTCTGTCATTGGATTTGAGGCTTAGACTGCTCCTATATCCATGGGGTATTGACACATTTAGGAAATACTGAGCTGTTTTGCCTACAAATCTCACTTCAGTTGCCCTTCACATAGAGAAAACCAGCACATGCATCCGATGGGAGATCCCTTACGCTTGGAAGTTTCCACCAAAAGGCAGGTCTAGAAGTCACAAAGTCATTTGGTAACTTCTACAGAGACTAGCTGGATGGATATAACCAAGCATGCAAATCTGAGCTGCATCCATGAAATCCTATGGAAGCACAGCCCCTACATACGAGTGCCCTCAATGCACTCTGGCCTAACTTTTTACAGTAAATTATTATAGTCCAGTAACAGCACCCACACAACCTGCTTTAACTCATGAACTCGGATTCTCCCTTCACTCAGCTCAACTTCAAGCATCTTTGTGTTGTTACACCACAGGGGACTGGGAGAGAAATAAGGAGAGAAGCAAAGGAAACCATTGCTCTTCCCTTTACCAGAAGAAATTCTTGAAACAGAATTTTACGTATTAATTTTGTTCAGCTTCCTGATTCTCCACTGCTTGCATTATCACCTTGGAAACAAAACTAGAGACATAAGATAAATCAGACTAGCGAGCTACCAGCATCTTTCTGGGAAGAATCACACGACGTTAAGACTTAAGGATAAACACCTTTTAAGTGAAAACCCAAATATCATTAGCAAAACCAACAGCTTCCTACTCACTTGCTTTCCTCATCCAGCAGATGGAGCAGACCCGTCGGCTTCTTACTGATCAGGTTGATGCAGCCAGAATTGTCTATGTAATCGATGTTGTGCCAGCTAATTCCTTCTGTTCTATATTCCTCCTAAAAAAACACCCACAGATATTATAACAATATTGGGTGCAAGCAAAAAAAGGGGGAAATTCAGAAGTTTTCAAGGAAACTGATGCGCCCTTTACCAAAATGAACATTTTTTCTGCTAATATGCCACCAATTTTTTTTTTTATGCAAAAGAAAATTATGAAAAAGCATTTTACAGTTCGAGGTGCACCAGATTTTTGCTCAGACACAGGTTAGCTGTACGCCAGACTACGCCTGCGAAGGATGCACGGCGTGTTAGGCATCATTGCTTCTTGCTTGCTTTTTCCTCGCTTGCTGTTAGAGCCTTATACGATGTATTTGCATCAGCTAATATTTATTATTTAGTTGCTAGAAGAAAACAAGATATTAATTTAATTACACAGAAAAAGCAATATAACTCCCTTTCCTGCTTCACTGGGCTCTACTCTATCTCACAACATGAATGGCTGTGCTATAAGGGCTAACAAGGAGACCTCCAGCTAACAGAAATCACTGCTCCAACACCAGCAGAACCGTGACGCTTTACAGTAAAAGTGAGGATCTGTCCCCAAATTCATGCTGAGGAAAAAAAAGCTATTTATTTTCCACCAAAATAACTACAACCCATGCTCTTTTATAAAGTTCATCTCCTCCAAGATCATTTTCAACTGGATTGCTTTGAGAAGCCTTTCACAGAAATTATTTTAGGGCATCTGGAAGACAGTAGAATTTAAAATTCATAATTTTTATCATATGTTTTTAAGACTTGTGACTCACTCTCAAAACAGCAGTATTGGAAGTGCACCTTACTCCATGTGTTGGAAAAAGTTGCACCAATCCAAGCTGCATTTTGATGGCAGATTTGAAGAACAAAATCCTCAAAATTGCACTAATATGATGCAGCTTCATACAGCTGCATTGCTGCTTCTGCTTTTGTTTTTAGTATGAGAAAAAAACTTTAAACAAAATTATGTTCTTTCAACTTGCCAATGTATCCTCATCCAAAATTAACATGAACGCTACATGTACTATTTTTAGAATTAAAGACCCTGAGTTGCTTTAAGACATCGCACAAGGAAATTTTTGCTACAAAACTACAAGGTCCCGAATTCAGTATATGAGACATCATGCACCTTTACACCAATGACACATACTCTATGCATGTGTGTGCAGGCCTAGAAGGAGCTTTTAATGGCCCTAAAGCCTTTCAGGTTCAAAATATAACAAATTTTGTGGGAAAAAAAATATCACGAAAATAAGGAACAACTCCACATTCTGAAGTTCATTTTTCCTTTCATTTTTTTCTTTTAGGTTCCTGCAGAGCAACCAGGACACAGCAGGGATGCAGAGATTCACAAGTCCCTGCTTAACTATAGGCATTGAGAAATCATATATTTGACTAAGATGCGTTACATTTTACAGCACAAGTCAGGGAAAAAGCTTCTGCAAGTCAATCCAGCCAACTGTGGAAGACTGCATATTTCTTGAGCAAGCGTGAGCTTCTCCTGAGTGATTTAAAAGAGAGAGAAGGTGATGCGTGCAGCGGTAGTGGGAGTCGGCATCGTTTATCAACCGCCCGCTCCTGACAGCTGCTTAATCGGATGCAGGGTCCGTCAGTCCCAGCTTTACCCGCTCAGGACTGGTCCTGAGCATCTGGAGAGCGATAAACCTAGTTGTGATGAGAACAGAAGAGCCTTATTTTAGTGGAGATGGGTGTCTGGTGCATGTTACTTGGCTTGCCTATTTCTTATCATTACTTTTTCATGAACTACTTGTATGGGGGCTTTGCATATGGTTTCCCCCCGCAGTTACCTAGAGTTTTAAGTCTGCATATATCTAAACCAGGCACACACCATCACACTGCTCTAGAAGCCCACGAGCCATCCATCGCTCTGCATGGGACGTTCAGCTGCTTCACAGTGAATATTGCTGTAAACTCTCCTGACCACACTAAAATCTTCGACTACTCCTACGACCAGTGCAAAAAAACTCATTAGCAATGCCAGCTGTTGTGTGGTTTTGGTTTCTGTTTTTTTTTTTTTTTTTTAAATATATGCCAGTAAATGACCGTAAAGGACCAGAGTTCAAGGTCTCTACTTCTTTAGGCTCATCTTCCGCTCAGTTTCAGATGGTGCGTGTCCTGAGGCCAGTCATCACATACCTCCTGGCCTCAGTCTCTTCAGCTGCAGGATTTTGGCTAATTTTCCCTCCTCTGCTCTTTTTCCTCTGGGCTGGGTCAGAAATACTTACTCCCAGGCTGTGGGGTTGTTCCCCACATCTGTGTGTCCGTTGCTCCCTCCCTTCCGTTCCCAATGCAACCTCTTGTTGTGTTGGCCAAATACAGAGAGGGATTCAAGTCCTCAACTAATAACCTTTCCCACAATAACTCAGATATACGTTCTCATTTCAAGACAGGCACATATGCAACAGCAGAAACCTTTCCAGAGCAATTGCTCCAAAGCTTAAATGGAAAAAAAATCCCCCTTATTTCTTTGTTCCTAGCATTTATCCAGTTACTGATTTGGTTGCCTTCAGAATCACAGATGGGGAGAAATAACTATGGCTCTGTGATTGACTGATGTGGCTGATGGTAAAAAAGGGGGCAAAACATAGCATGCAGTGCTCTTTCAGCTTTTATCAAGCCCAAATAGAAAACTGAAACATATTAAGAAGGAAATGTAGAACAAAATGATTAATTATTTGCATGGAACTGTGTGCAAGGGAAATATAGCACTTTCTGTTTCTGAAAGCATGGCAATCCCCGCTTCAGAAATGCTGGAGTAAATCGCAAGAGCAGAGGAAAGCCCATTCACCTCCTCCCAGAGCGAGCTAGATAAGCCCCAGGAGTTTATCTGCCCAAGCCTTTCATTGCTGAGGCATAGGAAAACCTTGTTTACACAACAAAAATTCCCAAAATAAAGTGGGAAATCAACTGAAAAATCCCTTTTCCCAGCATAGCTCCATTTGGGAATGCTTCCCATCATGTCCCCACTGTAAAAATTCACATAATCTAGAGCCATATGCCCCAATGCGATACATAGGCAGATACTTTTGGATGTCTAAATGCATATATTTTGCCTAAAAATTCACAACTAAACAGAAGCGTGTGAAATTTCTCTCTTCTTGATTCTAACACCGTCTGCATCAGCTTCAGACAGTGTTTGCCAAGTGAGAAACGAGGAATTAAACCCCCTTCCACGTCTCTCTCCATTCCTAGATTACTTCCCCAGCTTAAAATAACATCCAAATAGTCTTACAAAAAAATTACACGTCAGTGTGTCACCTACAAAAATACAAACCTTTGCAAATACAAGCTTAGAGCCACTAAATCTAAACATATAAATTGTTTGTGTCTTGACTGCTTACCCAGTAACAAGGTACCATCAACCTTGCAGATGCTGATGGACAAGAAGATATGAATAATGTCTCAAAAAGCTCAGTTCAAAAAGTAGAAACAAAGCCATATTATGCAAACTATATTAAATATCTTCCAGGAAATAACATAATGTTTTAAAAATTACATTAAAATAGGTCATTGTTATAGGATAAACTGAAGGACCTAAACTTTGTAAAAGCTCCTTTCTGGATATGTCCATACACACATGTATCCTAAAATCCATTTTGGGGAGCTTGGGAAAGCTTTTCCAAGGCTGGAAATGGCTGCAAGGCATGGGAAAACCTCTCCATCCAGGAAAGATCCATGCAGGATCCATCCATCCAGGAATTAATCCATCCCATAGAGGATTAATTGCTTGTCCATTAAATACAGGTGGGCATCATGCGCCGGTCTCAGCAGAGTCATCCCATCATAATTTGATAATTAAAATGAGCTTGATATGATACAATCCTTGGATTGGGAAAACATGGTAAGAGAGCTCCCAAATGAACGAGACCAATGTCTGGTTTGGTGCCGGCGCTTATGAGCTGCAGACGACGCCGATGCCTTGAGTTCCCGACATCCCCCAGAAGAGGATGCCGAGGCTTTCATTTATGAACACGGATTTTTAAGTTTGTTCTCAATTTAAGTAGAAAAAGAATTTATACACATATATATAAACATATACGTTTAAAAGAAATATAAGCTATATATTTTTAATAACGCGCCAGCAGACGCAGTATATATAAATACGTATCCACATGCGCTATAAATACACAATCTATAAGCAGGTTTATAAGCTGCTCTATTTTAATGATGTCGTCTGGCAATGCAGGGCTTCTGACAAACAGCCTTCCCCTGCATTTCTTCACGTTCCCAAGTCACTGCTGCAAGATTGTCCCAAGCAGGCGATGAGCAGAGGGGACCGTGACCATCACACTCCTCCTCCCTGACACACGCAGGAACACCAAACCCTCTTCAGATCATCTGCAGCACGAACCACCTCCAACCCTGTACTTCGTTAAGGACTTTATCAAACCCACTGAATCTGCCTATTCATCTCGCCAGCTTCTTGCCCAAATAATTCTGCTCTAGCACAATTGTGTTTGTTTTTAACTAAAAAAAAAAAAAAAAAAGAAGCTTGGACCTTCTGTTGTGCATCTCCCAAATCAATTATGTTTTCCTCTCTTTTTCTACTAGGCAAAATATGAGTCTGAACCTTAAAAAGACACATTATCAAACTTGCAAACAGGAGCTCTCGGTGCATATATCTCAAGCGTTTTATGTTGTCAGCCACAATTATTTTCACAAAAGCTGGGCTTCACAGATACAGTACTTCTCTGCACTGGGCTTAGTCTAAAGGTCAGGGAATGAAATTCAAATCAAACCAAAAAAACAACCAAAGCAACCCAAACCTGTTTCTTTTGGATACCCAGTTCTACCGTAGAAAGGGTACAGAAAACTGCCCAGTCTTTACATCAGTACATCACACCAGGAAAGCTTTCTAAGATATTCTCCAATGATATTTTAAGCATGTTTTCTAATTTGTCTAGCTAGGATGCCACAACACAGATTTAAGAATACTACTTCTGTGGGTTCATATATGCTATATGGCAGGGGGTTGGCACTACATGATCTTTAAGGTCCCTTCCAACTCAAAACTATTCTATGAAATTACAGTATAAATACATAATATTACATATTACATAATATGAACATTCATCATCTGGAGAAACCGGTGAACCAAAGTATGGCAAATTAAGTCCCCCTGGACCCACTCCTGGCCACTCCGCACCCCAGGAGGGGAAGGACCCAAGCCAATGCTTCAAGGGACCAACGATAACAAGAGTTGTGTTTTATTTCAATCCTATAGTTCAAAATCTTCCTATCCTAAGGATAACATTCAAACAACTCTAAGCATCCTTTCTGATTTTAATATGAGTTACACACTCTAAGCATAAACATTCTTTTTATTTTCCCCCCAGATGCGAGTTACATACAGTGGCATATTGCCAAGCAATAAATCAGTAACTTGTACAGCTTATTATTTCTCCACGTCATATGGCACACAGCTGACAGCAGCATTTTTTGGAGGGCATCCGCTCTCCCTTCTCCTACGAAAACAGAAATTTGAACCAAGCCTCCCAGTCCTCAACGGTTGACTTCTAATGGTTGGCTTTTGTCTTCAGAGGCAATAAAGAGGTGTTCACGCCTAACCAGTGATGAGATACAGAAAAACCCCTTTCTGCAAGGAAGGGAAAAAGTCCTCCAAGCAGTAGGAGAAAGACCATTTTTAAATTAATTGTTTTTAAAGAATTTAAATTTATTTATTTTACATTTTCAATTTTACTTTCTCTAAGCAACATGGAAGGCTGCTGGGAGACAGAGCAGCATGGCCTGAGCAACACCGCATATCCAAGATGCTTTAAAATACTGCAGGCATCACAGCCATTTCACAGACCAAATAAACCACCTATTATTGCATCCTGTAACAAATTGATGCCTTTTTTAATTAATTCACTCCCACTGTGATGAACAAATTGTTATAATGTTCATGATTTAGTCCAGACTGTCAGATTTCTCCACCTATTACACAGGACCAGTAAAAGCTATTGGCCTCCCTAAATATTTACGGAGCTTTAGATAGCTGAGCAAACATTTCACATGACATGTTATCTTTATGAAATTAAGCTTTTTCTATCTGAGCAGGTTGAGGTTGGCTGGCTGGGACATCAAGCTCACCATGGACCATGCCAGAAAATAGACTTTACTCAACACCTGAGCTCATGCCAGTTGATTCCACTCCAAATAATAGGGTTTTTTTTTTCAGTCTCAACCTCAGTTATTCATCACTTTTTAAAACAATAAAAGGATGTCCTTGAAATTGAGGTTTGGCAGGTAGACAAGGGGTAGAAAATGGGGTAGAAAAGACATTTTCACAGCAATGTCTGTGGGATGGAAAGCCAGGGGATGACTTATCAACCTTTGTAAAGCATCAGCTGAAAACAGGGAAAAAGAGTGGGGTGGGGGTAACCGAATAGCCAACCATTGGATGAGCCTAAAAGCAGAGATGGGGGAAGATCAATTAGGTCAAAGATGACAAAGTTTGGAGAATGGGATACATAAAGAAATAAAAACTTGCATTCCTGGCCCTCAAATTGCCCAAGATCTGTAAACTTGGAGGAAACTCATATCATGGGTGCTATTTTACTGGTGACCTCCAAAACACATCTTTGTACACAGCAATTATTTCATGCAATGCCCTAAATTAAAACAAAAAAAAGAAAAAAAGAAAAAAAGAAGAAAGGCAGGCTGCAGTGCAGAAATGCTATTTTCCCCACTGAGAAGCACCTGGGTGTTATCTGAATGCCACAGCAGCTCTGGGCTTATCTCCTCTGCAGAGGAGGCCAGGGGATGAAGCAGAGCCGGGGAACAGAGAACCACCGCTGAGGCACGATGATCCCACAGCACATAAGGAGTGTAAGAGCTATGGGGGCGTCTCGCCTGGAGTCACCAGCCCGAGGGAGGGATGAGACCACGCTGCATGGTAGAGCTAAGTGTGTCTGCACTCTGCATGGAGCTTGGTGCAGGATGCTCCATCCTCCTGCGGCTCACAGCAAGCCACCAGCTACAGCCCCGCATTCAACCTCCACCTGCGAGATACACGGGGAGGAGAAAAACTTTTGCAAAGTGATGAGGCAGACTGTATTGAATTTACAATTCTTGCAGTAGCAATCTTTCTAGATTAATAAATACATCATTATCAGTCTGAATCCAAGAGTTTGCTTCTACAGACAGAACAAGATTCATGATCCCAGGCTTTATCGCCTGGTTAAGGTTTGTCTTTCTTGTACTCTTCCATCACCTGCTAAAGCATGTTCCCATGTACCGTGAATCATCACGACATCTTCCTTAGTGACCCAGAGCACACGGTTTAAAAACAAAGTGGTAAAGGAACATCAATAACTATCTTTACCCATGGCAGAACTCTAACATTTACCCTTTTTTTGCCTCCTCCTCCTATTTTACTATGAACAGTGGGCAGAGATGCTTTATCCTTACTCTCACGGTTGGCTCAAAGGGCGGAGGTTGCTACTGCAAAGACCGTTGCAGACTCTGGGTACGCAGCATGACCAGCAGCTGTATTTATAGGAGGCATCAGGCTGAAGCCAGACTGCCTGAGGGTGCCTGGGCCGGTTGTTTGCAAATCACTGGAAATAGTGTTGTGTTCAGACAGAAAGTTTAAAAAAAGATTCGCAAGCACGTTGTATTAGATTTCACAAAATTAAAAAAAAAAGGTTAAAATAATCCCACACTTCTGTCAGATGACTTTGTGGTAGGTATTTTGGTTTCCATAACATCAGCAGTATGCCACAGCAACATCATGGCCAAATACAAAAGTTCTATTATGATTTTAAGAAAAATCCTTAGCAAATACTTGTATTTGTCATTTCTTTTAGCAGAAGTGTCCAAATATCTCAGCAATCTGTTGTCAGCATCCTGCAAGCTTTGGAGATACAAGAAGCCTATCTCTGGATGCAGAGGACTCCTCCACTTCACATACCCATCACCAATAACCTCACTTGTTTTTCAGTCATCAAGACATCAAGTAAACCCTTGTAAAGCTATAAATATCTGAGATAAATTCACAATTCAAAGTACTATAACTATTCTTCCGTCGTGAAACACAGTATTAGCTACCTACAGTCTTCACCTGTAGACTAACAACTATCGTTAAGAAGCAGGTAATTTGGGCCAGCTAGGAAGGAAGGATATTCTGAAGGGCAAGATCTGAGTATCTATCAGCAGTCTTCTTTCCATCAGATCCACTCCTCCACATGCACCATGTAACTCCAAGAAGAGGAAAAGTAAATGATTAAATAACACAAATAATTCACCCAAGAATTGGCGCTCATGCAGCTGTACAGCTTATTTATACTTGTAGAAAGCAAACTCTGTAGAGATGACTGTGTTTTGCACCAGCAGAGCTTGCAGTGCTCCAGCCCTAGATGGATGATGTGCTCCGGCACCAAGAACTGGAATGAGCCCTTTGCAATTGGATGCATCCACAACTTCTCCTCTCAGCCATTCAGCAAATACCGATTTTAATGACTTCATGTGCTTGACAGATTTATAGGAGAACGCTAATTAGGTCACTGGTTATAAGCTGTTCCAAGGAGAATTACAGATTGCTGCAATCAGGAGCTCTGCATATACCCCTGGCTCAGGGAGGAGAACGAACCTGCTAAGAAACCCCAATCCAAGCATGGGAATTCCCTTATGGATGATGGCATCTTGGCTTGCCCTTGCAAAGCTGGCGGAGGCTGCCGAAACGCCAGCACCCTGAAATCCCGCCTCACCAAGGTATCACCTCTCTCCACCTTTGAGGAAGGGTCCTTCCACCCCAAGTCTCTTCTAGAAAATGTATCAGTTACCTTTATAAAAAAAATAACTCTATTTGCTTTGCAATAGTCTTTTAGTTTGCCTTTTTGTGGTGGATAGTGGTAAAATAGACCTCTTCCTAGAAATACAAAGACGTTTTCCTACTAACTTCTTAGGGCATCTGCTGAGTAGGGCGCAGCAGCATACATGGACCAGTTAAACTGAAAATGGATTTGAGCAGCTCTGTTCCATCTTCTTAACCGCAACAAAATTATAAGACTGTTAACAGAGAAGTCTCAGACTCTAGAGCAAACATCCCCCAAATGATCCACTCAGGGCTACATTGCTTATTTTTGACCATCCTCATATTCAAGGACACTTCTCTATTTGACTTTTCAGATCTCTTATAACACTGTAGAGGCCAAAATGAAACTATCGGTGTTTCTGGGAAGGGCTGGTTTAAATTTTTTTTTCTCAGGATTCAGCCTGCAGAGCACAGCTCATCAAATACTAGCTCTACTGAAACTAATGATAAGGAGGATTTCCCTCGGCCTCACCCAAAGAATAATTTTACCTGAAGGTAGGGCATGCAGACTGACATTAACAAAAGGCATTTTAAAGTTCTGCAACATATTTACTGTATTGTACAGCCCAATTATATGCTGTACATCCACAAAACATGTAGTTTGGCAGTTTTCTTGTCCTTGCTTGTTGTCAGATAACAAATGATGTTTGGAAAAGCCTCATCCCATCCTAATAAATTGACTATGCCACCTTACCTGCTAAATTATGGCCTGTACTCTTGTTATCTCTCTTACAGCACATCAATTTGAGGCTGGAAAGCAACACCCAGTCTTAACAAACCTAAAGGAAACTTGAAGTTCAACCTTTCCTAATCTACCATGGCTATCGGAGGTCGTAAGAATCTCAAGTCTGACCTTATAGAGCATGTATGAGAGTGACATTTCTGCTTCTTCCTCACAAATTAACACTGGAAAGCAAAAACCCACAAGATTGGGGTGGCATTTTCAACAGATGCCAAAAAATAATTCTTATGTGATATTAAATGATGCAGCAGCAATTCCAGGCAAAGGCAAGAAAGAAATTGCTCATAGATGAGCCCTCGGAGCATGTATCAAGGAGACAAAAGAGCAATGGTTAAGGTCTTCATGATGTTTGAGGGTACTTCTATCCCAAAAGGTTTATTTAAAACCAGGAAATCTCTGGCTGGATTTTATTTTACAGGTAGCAGTAAGTCATATGGTAAATTTGAATAATTCAATGTACACTACTTACCATAAAAGAATTAAAGGGTCAATTTAAGAACTTCATTGATGTAACAAACTCATGTCAACACTCATTGGCATCAGAGAGTAGGTATTTACAGACCTACCTGTTCAAGTTTAAAGATGTGTTGGTTAAAATAGTGCTGCAAGCGCTCGTTGGCGAAGTTAATGCAGAATTGTTCAAAACTATTATTTTCATAGTCTTCAAACCCAAAAATATCAAGGACTCCAATGGATAAAGTCTGCAAGAAAAGTAAGAATACGGATTAGAATAAAATCACATAAAGTAATGGATTGTTTGTACACACTACATAATCAACAGCATACAAACAGAATTAAATATACTTAATAGCAGGACTTCTAATTTTCACTGGAATTGTTGATATTATGCCATCTGGAAGACTTCACCTACATCAGAGAGACAACATGTAACCTTAGATATCTGGACAGATGGCCTTTTTTTAGAAGAATAGTCCCTTCAGAGTTTGGTTGCTGTTTTTTTCTTTTTTAATTTATAGACAAATTACCATCTTTGAAGAAACCTGAACCCTGTTGCATGTTATTGTATTGGATCTAAAACAGCATTTATCTTTTGAGGAAAAAATGGGGATAGGGTTGGGAAAAAAAGGCTTACACTAAGAAGACAGTCTACAGAAATGTGCCTACAAGGTGAATACAGGGTGTCTAGGCAAAAGTGGATCTTTCTCCTTTGTGTAGGTACTGGTTTTCATAAAACTTGAGCCTGTTGGATGGATTTGGTAAACCTGGAGGAAGAGGGACATGGGGAGGTGACAGCAGATAAACCTAATTGACACAGGGATCCAGGGTGACAAAGAAGCTTAACTAAGTTATAATTTCTGCTGCAACTTCCAAACCTGTTTATGACTGTTCTGTTAAAGAAGTACTTAACAATTAGTTACAAATAATACTCAGACTGTGTCCACCCAGCCAGCCTGTTGTCATCAGAAAAGGAGTGAACAGCCTGAAGGACATGTGCATGGGGAGCTCCACCAGCAGTTCGCTAGTGAACCACGCTGCGGGGTCCAACCAAAGCCATCTCACTTAGACATGTTGATACATTACAATTAATTAAATAAAAATATTGAGACGTAAAAGCATTAGCACTGGTCAAACGAACCAAACCCTAAGCAGAGAGGAGAAACATCTCCTCCTCTCCACCTCAGAACCTGAGAGTTGCCTGGCACCCTGGTTTTAATTTTATTGGTCTTATCTGCACGACGGATTTCACAAGACTACTTTCCTAAGACTCACCTAACTCCACTGCCAGAAATATAAACCAGACTATCCACAAGTCTTTCTACATTGCAGTTTGTCCGTTTTCAACAGATCACATAGTGTGGGAGGAAAATAGTCTTTCTGCGCTTAACTCCTGACCAGGGAACCACCTACGGTTGGAACAGACACAGTTGCCGTGGGCACAGCAGCCACCCGGCTTGTGAGTTGAAGCTTTGTATGATACGGGCTTCAGCTACCAGAACAAGTGAAAACACAACAGAAAAAGCATGTAAGCACAACAATAATACACTAACAAGAGGTCTTTGGCTACTTTATCCTTCTCCCAAGCTTTTCTCCCCATTCCAGGGCCAGACAGACTCTACCTCTTCACCCCCACCCATGCCACAACAACGATGACTACTGAAGGTCCTTGGCCAGCTTCCCAGAACTTTGCATCATTTGGCAAAACGCCCATGAGAAACAGCCTCTTGACCAGAAGATGGAAATTGGGAAGCCACCAGACCAAGGAACTGAGCCTGGCAAAGGCATTTGCTCTCACTCGCTGCTTCCCAAAGCCAAGCATCCTTCTCCTGCTTGTCCAAATGAATGTGGCAATTGTTTTGTTCACAGGTATATTAATTAAACAACAGCCTAACATGCAGAAATCCTCTGCTTCATCTTTTTTTTTAAAATAGACTTCAGTAAGAATGCTTCTTAAACTCTTTTTATAATTAGCAGCTCATATTTTATCTATATTATACATGGAAAAAGGGATGATGGAAACAGGACAAAACGACTTCTCATCCACGACACTGATGCTCGATTCACACTGCCCTTGCGTAAGCAAACCCTGACACCGACCACCCCACTGCCGTGCAGGACTCTCCCTACAGTCCACAAGAGCTCCCTAAAACTACCCTAGAAAAAAGTCACTATTGAACTACATAAAAACAAGACTTAGAAGATAAAATGCTCACACTTCCAGAATTCTTATGAAATTACTGACATCAGCTTTCAAAAGCACTGCACTAATGCTCTGTGGAAATGGTTAAGCCGCTGCCACAAGTAAACACTTTAAACAAGGTTTTCAAGCTCTCACAAAGATAATTCAGTAAGAAATAGCTGAGCACAAAAAAAGTTCCCCCCCTTTTTTTTTTTTCAATGCTGGTTCATTTACTGTGTTGAAACTGTTATCAAATATATTTTAATGTGTGCATGTAAATGCATTTATAAAGCAAAATATAAGAGTTATATATAGAAAAAAATTGGCTATTTCAGTTTTAAATATATTTTCAACTATATTTTGAAGTTGCCTTTTTATATTTTTTTGCTGACACCCAAAATGAAAACAAGCTCAGACAGGTAAAATGCAGAGAACTAAGGAAGATCTGTATTTAACAAAATCACTGCAGGTATCAAACCTCGCATACAAGATGAGGATGGTTAATTCTGCCATGGTTGTTACACGGGGAAAACCAGCATTTTTCTCACATCACTGACTATGAGGATACCTCCTGAACACCTGCCGAATACAAATTTTAAGATGTGGAGTTTTTTCCCCGAGTTTCACGCCAGAGAAATTACAGCAGAGCTCTTGTGGTGGTGAATCAGGTCGTTGGCGCTCTGTTGCACGAGGCAGCATCGCAGAGTTTCCAAAAGAAAGAGGTCAACACATGTAAGTTGGGAAGACTTCTAAAAATGAGAAATTCGTTTTTATGGCTGTTTTTCTGCCTTCCTGCCAAAAAAATTTCATGGTACCTGCACAAAAGGGTTATACCAATTTTTCCATTATAAAGCAGCACAAATCTACTAGTTGAGAGTCATTTCTTATAGTGAGTTAAAGAACATTATTTCCATGGAGGTATGTGTAAATTATTTGGTTAAACTGGCTGAGAAAAGCATGTAATCTGGCTGGTTTTAAGGCTAAGTTTGCAGTCCAATATTTAAAGAAAATGACCACAGGAATTTCTCATTTTCAAATCTTCTAATTCTTCAATTTCAAATTCACACTTTGGACGAGTAGTGTAAGTGCAAAGATGTAATATAACTTACACCTCAATTAGCCAAGTCTAGTTTATGTGTTAATGATGTTCCCTTACCAAAACTAACATTTAAAATCAACAAGCAGCCAGCGTGGACACGTATGCAGCAGGCAACTGTATTACTTGGTATATCAAATCTATAGCAAAATCCCTGTAATTAAAAGCAGACGTCTACAAGGATTTTTAAAATTTGGTTGAACCCTGGGTTAGTAAGCACTTCTTGGTTGAGATAATAAAAAGTGACCTCATGCTTTTCAGGTGACATTTAAACACAGAGCACGAGTTTTAAGGGCTTTTTGGCCAATTATGATCTTGAAGCTACATGCCCTCCAATTCCCAAGCCACCAATAAACAGTGATCGTTGGAGCGGATTTATGTCACCCCAAATGCACATTGGTGATGTCATTGCACCACAGAGGTATATTTTGGCAATCACAAATAGATTTGCTTCAAATTCTGGGGAAAAAAATCTTTTTTTTTTTTTTACTGATTTTTTATTTTTTGTTTTAAATGGTTTTAAATTTCTTTTTTTTTACAATATTCCAAAGCCAATACTGAAGAAGAAAAAAAGCCCAGCATCAAACCCCATCAACACTAAATCTAAACGACTGCTCCAATCGACATCACCACAACACACATGATGACTATTATATAAAGTCAGAGGGCAGTGATCTGCTACAAATTTGGATAGCCAGGAATTAATGAGTTGATTAAATTTAAATGAATTTTCTCCATGGCCATGAATTCGTGTTCACCATCACCACCACATATGCAGCACCTCATCTGAAAACAGCAGCAGTGTTATTTAGGAACTACATGGGAAAAGCTTAAAAAAAACCCTTGGAAGAAATGCCTTTTGGTCCACCACGATCTACAATATATCATCGTTTTAAGCAACGAGACGACTTCTAACAATTCTTAACCTAATTTATGGAAGGGGGATTAAATAAGAGACTCTGAGGTTTAGTAATCTAGTTCTCAAGAGGAGGAAAAATCTCCAACCTCATTAATAAAGGTCAAATTTCAGACAGTTTGTAGGGGATCATGAGAACATAAAAGAAGCTAAAACCGATAGACAAAAGACCAAGGAAAGCAGAGTCAGTGAAACCAATACACAGCAGCACTGCTATGAGCCTAACACAGGCCGTATCAAATAACTTATTCACAACTCAGTTCAGAAATAACTTGCTACGAATCCTGTCAGCAAGCAAGATAAGCCAAATCCCACTGTGTTTTCCCAAAATAATTCACTGTATATTTAACTGAATTTGGGTATCAAAGGCCTGATTTACATCTTTCAAATACTTCCTTGAAAAACAGTGGAAGAACGACGTCCGGGTGTTTATTTTTTTTACCCAGCTCCCTCTTTTGATCTTCTCACTGCTGACATCAAATAAACACACATACTGGGATTATGAAAATTGTCTCCATTCCCATTGTCCCAAGTTCTCCCAGGGTCTCGACTTTGTCAGGATCTAGGTTTTCTTCCCACCTATCACCAAACCACCTGGTCCATCAGCAACTATGTAGGCTTAACTAGCTATAAATAGGCTCCCCGTCAAATACTGTCTGCACTGGTCAGTGTTATATCCCCCACTGGTTTGGGCAAGCATGAGTTTCGCTCAACACTGTTGCCCTAGGAGGCTGTGACCTCAAAACCCGTGACCTACCACAACCAGGCGAATGGTAGCTCGGGTCAAGCCTACTTCTGTAAAGACTATACAAGCTCTCCACAACTGTTTTTACAGGACAGCTGTGTATGACCACTGAAATCAATATTTACACTCACGAAAAGATCTATTTGCATATACATTTTTCTCGCCAACTTCAGATGCGGTTCTGCTCCCCTCTACACTCTGAACTCGGATGGTTTTGAGCCTTATTCTACCTCTGCATAACATGTCTGTCATATAAGAAAGCCCCTCTGCCAAAAATCCATCATCTGACAACCTTCTGAACCTTCACAACCTGTGGGATTATTTCAAAATATACCTTAAAAGTCAGAGGGATATAGGTGGCAAGCGTGGGCTGGGATTAAGCCAGGACATTTGCTGCAGGGTGAGTCACATATTGCTCACCCACTGCAAACTCAGGAATAGGCAACTTTTTGCGGTGAGGTGCAAGATTGTATTTTTCTTTTATAAATCAGAGACTCAGTTGTGTTTATGAGATTTTTTGAGGGAGCTGGTAGATGCCAGCAAGTAGATGCCATGCAAGTGCAGAGATCCTGCCTTGCAGCAAGGACCTATTTCCAGGTTAAGAAGAACCCATATCCTCATCTGGGGTTTCTCCAAGCTGAAAAGAATGTCGAGATGACTGTGAAGTGGTAGGAAAAAACCAAATGAATTGGCGTCAGCTTGGTTCCTTCAGGACAGAGAAGGCTGGTAATTGCTGGTTGGTGTCTCAGCAGCAGCTGCAGGGCCCAGGATGCCCTCAGCCCCTTGCTGGCAGTAACACTATTCCTTGAGGGCAAAGAAGCAGCTATTCCCAGTCCTGCCTGGTCCCAGTCAGGGGCTAAAAAAAAGGTCGAGGAGGTGATGCCATAGGAAAACTCGAGAGAAAATTGGCTAGTCAATGTTTAACGAAGCCGCTCTCTACAGCTCTGTGCAATGCACACAAACTCTCTTCTTCAACCTCTCTACCCATAAAGGGGCAGAATTCAAGCTTTTTCATGATTTCTGGGAGATGTGTGAAAAACAATCAATGTTCATAGCGGATTCTAAAGATAAACCTAATTACTCCTGTCTCTAGAATTTCTTGGTATTTTGGGCACCACCTTCCTGTTTCAGAAAAGCTGGCCCATGTACAGCTCAGGACCGCCTCGCTGGATCTCGCCGCTGGTACGAGGCTGCATGTTCCTGCGGCTCCGGGTCCTGGGCGTTTGCCAGCGTAGGCGGATCTGCTCGTGTACAAGGGCAATGCCGCTCCCAGCGCTTGCTGCCTGACCTGGATCTTATTGCTACTCCATGCGATTTTGGGAAAAAAAAAAAGGAATTGGGAATTCATGAGACGATATAGGGAGACAGGCAAGGGTAAGGTGGCTACGGTGAACAGGAGTTATGGCTAGAGGAAGCAGAGGGTTAATATGCAGCGGCAATGCTGGAAAACAGCATGAATTTGGGCTGTTCTGGCTTCTACGTGCTGAGATTTGAGGTTGGAAACCAAAGTTTAATGGCCCATAAACACCTACCATTGTGCCCTGCTATTACACACATGCTGACTAAGCAAGCAATAGTGTCCTAGTCTGATTTTGTATTTAAATATTATGGGACACATAATATTGTTTAAAAAAATCATTGGATCATTATGAAAAATATAGTATTTGAGATGCATTTACTTGTCAAAACAAATCCTTTTCTGCTTCACCAAATACACAAGCAAGTGGTGGTTTTTTTTTTTTTCTGACAGCCCATACAAAACTTTTGATGACTTGGAAAAAAAAACAGGAAAGAACACAACATTTTTGGTAAAATATTAAACAGAGGGAGAGGAAGCATGTGCAGTCAGAAGACAGGCTGGATATCACCCGCTTTAACAACCTTTCTTGTTAGAAAAGGGTATTACCAAATTTTATACGGATGTATTTATGTCCAGTCTATAATCATGCTCTGCAAGCACTTCTATGGAGTTAACTAAAGGACTGGCTACACTGCAAGCCTCTGCAACTTCGGTCCTACGGCATAATTCAAACGTAATGTTAGCACTTAGCAAAACAATCCTCCTTTTGGCAGCTGCGGCTCCAGCTTGGACGTACAACCCCCAAACCCCACCCCCCCACACACTGCTGGCCCTTGCCCAAAATTTCCCAGCCAAGGGTAGTTGGCAAGCTGCAAGCACGTGCGTGCGTGGACGCATCTGTGCACCCATGCTTTTCGGTGTCAGCATCCTCACGCCGTGATAAGCGCAGATCAATACACGAGAGGTTTTGGAGAGGATGTCCTGGGCTGTAGCATCCAGCCCCTGCTGTCGCAGGAAATGTCATGTCATCCCTTCCATCAATTCTTTGGGAAAGTAGTTCGGCAGCACACTGGCTTCGCTCTTCCCATCGCGACTTCTTTTCCCCCTAATCTCACTTTTCTGCTCGTTACAGATGTGCTATCTCAGTACCTACCAACACCACAGCTTGTTCACCTTTTCTCTTACTTTTATGGAGCAACTTCATCAAAATACCTTGCGTTAGCAAGATTTCCTTTTTTTTCCCCTCAATTATATACAGTCCTATAGTTTTACACACAATGAGGAAAATTATTTGGCATTGCTCCTGGAGGGGGTGGGGAACAGGCTTCTATGGCTATAACAAAACCTCTTCCCCAGCTGCTTTGAGGATATATTATTCGAGAGGCTTCACCCTTCCTGGCTCAGCAAACACCACTTAAAATAATGATGTACTCAGTCTAAAATATTAACTGAGGAAAAATTAACTTTATATTAAGCAATGTGCAGTTAGGAGCTTGGGTAATGTTTTATCCCGTAGTTACCTATTTTAAAAACACAAAAGCATAGCCAAAAGAGCTGGTGAGACGTTACCTTGGTGTTTTCCTCCATGTCCTTTGAGTTGAGGAGCGCGTGGTTAATTCTGAACACTATCCAGTCAAACAGGGCGCTGTACAATGATTTAGCCATGGAGTTTCGCACGGTCACAGCCTGAAAGAGAAAAGAAAAAGGTGATTGGAAACGATTCTTGCTCTGCACTGAAATGGGTTTGGCTTCTCAAGAGCCCATGTCCAGCGTTCACATTTCTCCCTTGCCAAGGCTTTTGTCTACTGTTTTAGTTTATGCCATGTATTGACGCCATCGGGAGCTGGTTGCAATCCCAGGGCTGTGAGATGTGCCCCTTGGCTTGGTTTCCTTTGATGCATCCAAGTAGATGATGCACGAGATCACACCATAAATTCCATCACTGGCGGTGAAATGAAAAGAAATGAAAACTATATTAAAAATATGTACTTAACTTCATCGAGATCCTTGAAGAGTTTATTCATGGAGAAGGAAATAGGAGGGTGGATACTGCAAAGCAACAACAGCAAGTGATGTGAAAGCACATGCTGCGGCAGGCAGCGCCTGGTACCAGCAGAAGGTTTGCAAAGAGGGAGGCTAAAGCCCGTCGAGGAGATCTGTGAGCATTGCTGAAAACTTGAAGTTTTCCAGGTACGGCCCACAGGAACTACAAATCACGGCAGGCAGACTCACTGCTTCTCCAACAGCTCCCCTAGCAAGGGGAATAGCACCTCTGAAGTGCCATCCCCACCACAGTGCTCTCAGCCACCATGAAAACAGACTGTGCTTCACTGACAGTGATGAAAACCAAGACCAGAGGAGAGAACCTGGGCTGTGCTTTCCCAAACACGCATTCACGGAGACAGGCACACACATAGATAACTATAAAGCAGTAATTCATATTTAAGGGCTATCTTTGTTCTTGCTGCTTATGATTCCTCCTTGGTTTAAATTACTGAGTCGTATTGCAGTACTTTGGTACATACTAATTGCCTCAAATCTTGTGATACCAGCCGTGACGGCTAAATTTTGGTTCATGTGGAGACGAGTGGCATTCCTTGGGGCTCAGTGTTGGGACCAGCACTGTTCAACATCTTTGTCAGCGACATGGACGGTGGGATTGAGTGCACCCTCAGCAAGTTTGCCGATGACACCAAGCTGTGTGGTGTGGTTGACACGCTGGAGGGCAGGGATGGCATCCAGAGGGACCTGGACAGGCTGGAGAGGTGGGCCACTGCCAACCTCATGGAGTTCAACAAGGCTAAGTGCAAAGTCCTGCATGTGGGTCAGGCCAATCCCCAGCACAAGTACAGGCTG
>NW_010251837.1:1699-8009 GCF_000690775.1 Eurypyga helias | reverse complement strand
GGGGAGCAGGAGGGGGGAGGCCGTGGCTTTGGCCCCGAAATGAAGCCTGTGATTTTGGGGACAGCACCTGAAAAATCGGATTTTCACATGAGCTCGGCCCACAGGGTGCATGGGGATTACAAATGATTGCACACATGGCATGTCCACTGTCCTGCACACATCATATATACATCCACTGGGCATACACGTAACATACACGTTGTGTGCAAAAGCCAGTGATCCATCAACATGCTGATACAGGACTTCTGGGGTAGGTCCCATGTCAGTGCGGAGACTGCCATGGCATCTCTCCTCATTGACCACTGTACACCTTCAGCCATGCTGGCACAGAAAGACAGGCCGTGGAGCTCGGGGGGAGAAGGGGAATGCGACAACGGGTGCGTGGCAGGTGCTGTGGAGAGACCCATGGCTATCGTTCCAAAGGGCACAACTTTGCCCCTAAATCGCATCGTCGTGGGTGGGTGGCCAGGGTTATTCTGTGCTGTTTGCCCCACAGAACTTGTAACCTCATAACAATAAAGGATGAGCTCCTCCTGTCAGGCGAACCAGCAAGGCTTCTGCAGTTATTACTAGTGCCATGGTGTTTGTGGCCAGGAAATGAGCATTTGTGGTTCAGGCAGGTAAAAAAGGTCTATCCTAGCTGGATGCAACCCTGTGAAGGAAAAAAAAAGAAAAGGCCTTCAAATAAAGAACTACTATATAGTCATTTCAAAAGATGTCTGAGAAAGGAAACAAATCTTTCTATGTAGTAATTGTTGCTTCTGATATACAAAGACAATGAAACTTAAAGTGATAAAGTTTTACAAAAAACGTGCGATAGAAATACAATTATTTTCATGGAGCATGTATTTTGTGCCAGTTACCCAGTACACCACGTCTTAATCCTGTGCTGCGAGGAACAAATAAGTTGTTTTAAAACAGTACTCTGTTTGTGTATGATTAACTACTGTCACAAACTGAACTCTTCTCAAGACAGCATGGGTCAAGTGAATAAAATGGTTGCTTTATTTTTTACTCTGGGCTATGTAATTTCGGATCTATACATCTTGAATGAAATAGATCACCTTCACAAGGTACGTATGACCCAGTCAAGAGATAACAAGTGGCTGGCACATTTTTCCATGCAAAAGATATGTCACAGGTGTCTGTCCTTAGAGTAAAGTGGGTGAGTGCTGGGCGCAGCTATAGCAAATTAGCCTCTCAGCCCGGAATACAGTGAGCTTTGAAAAGATTTGTCAGTACACGTAGGGTTGAATTTAGAGTTAGGTCCGCTACGGAACAAGAAGAGGAATTACTGGCAGTGAAGTTCTGGATTTTCTTTATTTGTGCTCCAGTTAATGACTCAACTAAGCCAATTCTTGAGTATTTTTCAAAGAATGGGTCAGTCTTTAGCCCTGTGTTCCATGACTTCGTTAAAGGCAGATTTTTTGCCTAGGAAGCACAGGAATAGAGTAGCATTTGTGATTCTGATAATCTATTAACTATGTTCTAGAACGGATAAAAAGATGTTAAAAGTTCCTAAACAAAAGAAGGAATTAAGCAGAGGTGTAATATGAGTGTCTAAACCAAAATTTGACCTAAATGCCTCTTTGTTGTGGAAGTCTTTACTTCCAGGAACACCTGCCTGAGAAAGAAGTGGGATTACTCCACTGCTTGGTTTGCAAGAGTGAGTTTTATTCAGATTGCTGTTTGTTTGTTTGTTTATCTTGTTTTGTGGTTTTCTGGGGAGTATCGATACCTATGTAAGATAAGAGATATTTCTATAGCTCTGGAGGAGATGTGTTAGCTCTGTAGGGACTAGGATTTCAAAACTATCTCTTATTTATATTTCTTGATGTCTAGCTCCACAGGATTTTCCCTTAAAATGTTTTCTGGTTTGGATCCTTCTTTCAGGCACCATTTTTATGCTTGCAGCTTTTGGTTTGGAGTATAATTGTGAGTTGCTGCAATGTATAATATCTAGTTCTAAGTGTTATTTATTGAGTCTAATATTTTGAATTAAATCTTGCCTTAAGCTATGGGGCCTTTGCTTTATCTAAGAGGTTTATATGCATCCTCCCATATCAGTGTGTGTATTAGCCTCTCAGAATGTATTTCTTTTGGATGTCTTTAATTTTAAAAGCTGTGGTGAAGCCCTCCAAAGCTTACATTTCCTATTCTGCTTTCCAATCTTTCTTTGTTTTAATAATGTTTAATTCTGAATAAGTATCGATCTTTTACCCCCTTACACCACCCAAATAGGCCGTGGCTTAAGAGAAATTGAATTCTAATGATACTGAGGAGAGGCAAATGATGATGAGCTGTTACTCCTATTAATTTGTTTCTTACTTAACAGCAGCATACTTTGAACTTGAGGACCTAGCCTGAGTATACCCAGACACTAAGCTAACAGTCTAAGGCACTGATTCTGCAGTGTGTTGTTGAATGGATAGAACCACAGCAAAGTCAATGAAACTTAAGTAGATACACTAGTCTGCTAGTCCTAAGCTATTTGTGTAAGAACTTATTACAAGAACTGGTATTAAATTTGAGTGGGTGCACTGGAAAAACCAAAGAGGTATGAACTTGAGATGTATTGTTAATTTTTATTTCTTTTTACCAATGATTTACTTAATATCACTGCAGCAAAAAATTACTCTCTGGGACTGCACAAGATTGTGATTGTCTAGTAGATTTTTTGTTTTCTTTTGGTTCCATTTTAGACCTTTTCTCAGGCCTGTTTGGTATAAATCATGAGTTACTGCTCTAGACTTCAGATTTATACTTAGGAGGTCTTCAGAGAATTTCTTTTACTCTGGTTTTACTATTGTGAAGAACTGAAGTTATGTTGGTGCTAGGCCTGAGTGATCTTTGTTATATACCTGGATGTAGATATTGATGCATAACACTGTATTTAAAAGAACAGACAGACATAATTCCTTTACTTTGAGCTTCCTCAAACAACTAAGAAAAATTAAAATTGTCATGATCTGGAATAACGCTTCATTACCTGTTGCACCCTTCGTTTATCTTGGGCAACAAGCCAGATCTGAAGTCAGTTAACATTAACCTCCTACTACTGAATTAGTTTAAAAAAAAAAAATCAAACACAGCTCTTTTGAATAATCTTCAAGGATCCAAAAGTGGGGTAGGTATGAGAGCTATGTCACCATGAATTCCAGTCTTTCCACTGAATTCAGGTCTGAATTTGGCCTCATACATGTCAACACTGGTAATAATCTGGAAAACATTTCCTTCCTATTTTGGGAGGAAGGAAAGCTGTTCCTTGAGTTTCCATGGTGGAAGAATGGGGAGAAAAAAGTGAAAATATGGTTCTGTCTGAGGCACTATGACCTCTAGGATTCCTGTGTGTGAGGTATATGTGGCCGTTTGACCAATGTCTTTAACTTTCCCCTTGGCACTCTTTGAAATTGTCTGTTACAAAACAGATGGTACAGTAGTTACTTTTTGAAGGGCTAGAAGAGCATGACCACATCTGGAATTAATCTTTAGCTCCTTAAACCAATAGATCACCCAGTTTTAAGAGGACCTTCCAATATAAATGCATTGCACAAGTACAGAGAAAGAATACACAGCTTTAAGGCAGAGTATAAGCAGTCTGGAACTATAATTCATAGGCACAACTCTTTCTGTTCAACTGTCTCATTTATGGGCAAATCTTTTCTACAAGAATTTCTTTTCATTGAGCAACAGCAGTAACTGAAATATGTAACTACTTAAATGAGATTTTAAAAAATCCATAAATTTTCATGTTTTGTATAAAGTATTTTCCTTTTCTGTTGACGGCTATGGTATTCCTGAAGAGATGACTTCTTTCATTTTCACACTGTCCTTTGCCCCAGAGGATAGCTAAAGGTTCTATTAAATCAGCATGCACACCAGCATCATTTAAATAAAGCTGCCTATGGAGTTTTGGATGACCATTAAACAGTGTAACACATGCTCTGAAGAACGATGGGAAAGGGCATTAGGGTATCCAGTGATGATGCTGAGGTAAAAACTGTTTCTGCAATTTTTGATGCCAAGGCAAAGCACAAGTTTCATCTCATAGAACCTCGTATTTTAAAGTGCCTGGTACTGAACTACCTGGCTAATATTTGACCCGAATAATACAAATATTTAAAATATCAAATGTGTTATCTATTATTGTAGAAAAAAATTGTAATGTCAAAAATGCAATACTTCCTGCAAAGGACCTGAATTCTTATAACAAAGTAGTTGTAAGGGCAAAGAATTTTGAATGCTGTCAGATCTACAAGTCATGTCTCTGATATTGTGTTTGAAAAGATAACATTTCTGTCTTGCCTTTAGCATTTTCCTTGGCTTGTCTACTTTTCTGTCCTTCTTTTGTAAAGCACCTAGCACAGGGAGACATGAAACATTTGCAGATAAATAATACAGTGTTAGTTTATATTCAGAGATTAAACTGTTGACCCTCTAATTATCATAATATGTAAGAATTTGAGATGTTGCACAAGGTAAAAACATTTCACAATATCAATTCGCTGAAGCCAAGGGAATTCCGCAGGAGTTACACTGATCTGTGGGTGGCTGATGAAAATAAAACTAACCTCTTCACCCACCAGTTCAGAATTTGGAATTTGAGGTAGTCATTTGTCATATCAGATTATACATGGCAGCTGTCCTACGTATCAGTTCTTCATAATCATTGTAGCTGCTTGAAAATTGAAGTTTTGCTGAAGTTTTTACAGTATTTCAGAACAGTATCTTCACCTACCTCTGGGGGCACACACAGCACAATTGTGATAGGATTTTTTGCAAATGGCAGTCTAGCTTAGGTTTAGATCCTGGTTGTATCACATGGTTAATTCTTTTGATATCTGTTAAAATATTCCAGTTGGTTTGCCTTCCATCTTTTCCTTACACTTTAAATGTAAAGATTATATAGCTGATTGTGTAGGATGCTGGGTTTATATTTAAATGCCCTGATTAATCTGACACTTAAAAGTTTAACATTTTTGAGTAACAGAGTCAAAAATGCGTGCACTTTTATGAGTACTCCAAAGAGACAGTGGCACAAGAGACAGCAGGTGTAGACCTGCACTGACCCTAGCTGGGCAGTTGGCTGCAGCTTGCATCATGCCATGTTCCCATACCTACCTCCTTGCCATCTGCGTAGGACCCTTGCTGACAGTCTGCACATGTTCATCACCATCGTACGGTCCATATATAAAATGGAATCGCTATTCTTATTGGTAGTGGTTTATGCTTTTCACTCACGTGTTTTGCGTGTTTCCAAAAAAACATGGCCAGATCTTGACTGATGGTGTCTTCCACTGAGGTTGTCCAAACTGGAGTTATTTCCACCGGTCTACATGCCCTGTGCATATGCAACTCTTCTCTATATTGGCTGACAACTAGAATGCTTTCTTTGTAAATAAGAAAGGCATTTTTTTCAAGAAAGATTATATTCTGTTCACATTTTTCCAAACCCTGGAAAAAAGTTGTGTGATTAGTTCTGAAAGCCAGTCACTTGATAACTTTTACTTTTTAATACGAATCAGTAGTTTTTGTGAAGGAGAGGCATTGTGGCTGTGCAGTTAAAAATGAACTCAGTTTTCTACTTGAGATTTACATTAAGAGCCATGCTATACCCTGGCATCCAACTAGGAAATTCTGTTTATAACTAATTAATACATGATTGCACCCACTGCAAGCGAATAATGAAAGCTTGTCTTAAACTGTCCAAATTTCTATGCAAGACTGAGATGCTAAAGATTCTGTGGGTTTGTTTTGACTAAAAGTTTCATTTTCTATTATATATAACAGCACACATATCCACATGAGGGCACCAGCTGACATCTTATTCTCAGATCACTGTGTAACCTGTTTCTGAAATGAGCATGTCAATGACTGGTCACTCTGTCCTTGTACTTACAGAGCTAACGATTGACCTGTTAAATGTTACAGTGCCCAAATTTTGTTTTATTCTATTTTGATTCTTAGGGCAGCAATATTTTTACTTTTCCTAAACCCTACTTTCAACAGAAATCTTGAAATACACGTTAATCACATAGACATGTGGGGATGTTAAGTTTTTAAAAGAAATAAAATTCCTTTTTAACCTGGCTGGGTAATGGAATGTAAGTGAACTCTCATTTAAACTGGTGAAGTTCATTATTTCTTAGCTTTGAAAGGAGAACAAGAATCCCAAGCTTTTAGCCTCAGTTTTATTAAATCCACAAAAATATGCAGTCAATGCCCATTCCATTTGTAGGAGTTATACAATCTTTTAAAAAAGTCCCAAAGAGGAATTAGTGCTGTACTCCGGGTTAGGCTGAGGATTCGG
>NW_010251837.1:0-1675 GCF_000690775.1 Eurypyga helias | reverse complement strand
ACTCCAGGAATGTTGACCAACATAAATAGAGTACCGGAACGATCACATTTCCTCTCCTAGCTCCCAAAGTGCCAGGCAATGGAAACTGCAAAGGCTTGAAGCTTCCTTCAGGGGCCAGCAGACTGCATTCTATATGGAGGATGTAACAACATACTAGCTAAATAGGGAAGGTTACACCAAGCAGACTGCAGGATTAGTGTGTAGAGGTGACTGCACACAACACAAAATCACGTAAAGGGCATTTTTCTTTGACATCAACTGGACAGCATTTTGAAGGAAAGACAAACTTGTCAGGATCTTCCAAATCACTTTGGAGAGTATTGGCAAAAGCTGTGTTAGCCTAGTGGGACTAATCTCCCTAGATTCTAAACATTGGAAACCCATAGACTTTTCCAAAGAGTGATTCAGGAGAACCAAATTAGTGTCTTCTCTTGCTTTCCCCTGACCAAAGCCTGTTTCTTCATTAACTGTTGAGGTGGTCTGTAGAAATTGGCCTCTGGGTCCTAATCCTGTATTCTCTGGATACACGAGACCAGCAGGTTGAGGGAGGTGGTTCTCCCTCTCTACTTCGCTCTTGTGAGACCTCCACCTGGAGTGCTGCGTCCAGATCTGGGGCCCCCCACATAAGGAGGATGTGAACCTCTTGCACTGTGTCCAGAGGAGGTCACAAGGATAATCAGAGGGCTGGAGCCCCTCTGCTATGGGGACAGGCTGAGAGAGTTGGGCTTGTTCAGCCTGGAGAAGATACCTGACAGCACCTTCCAGTGCCGGAAGGGGCTGACAAGGAAGCTGGGGGGGACTTTTTACAAGGGCCTGTAGTGACAGGACAAGGGGTAACAGGTTTATACTGAAAGAGGGTAGATTTAGATTAGATATCAGGAAGAAATTCTTCCCGGAGAGGGTGCTGAGGCACTGGAAGAGGTTGCCCAGAGAAGCTGTGGATGCCCCATCCCTGGAAGTGTTCAAGGCCAGGCTGGATGAGGCTTTGAGCAACCTGGTCTAGTGGAAGGTGTCCCTGCCCATGGCAGGAGGGTTGGAACTAGATGGTCTGTAAGGTCCCTTTCAACCCGAATGATTCTGTAATTAATCTTGGTCTTAGTGAATAACCTCTGAATACTGAGAAAGAAAAAACAAGAAAAGATTACAGATATCATAGTATAGTATAGCCCTCTGGAGTGGGAAGAGCCTAGGAATATTTTTTTCCCAGCAAATAGCTACAGAGGTGGAAAAGTCAGGAAAGGTGTCAAACTGAGGACTATCCTCAGCCCTTATTACATAGACGGAAGCATGTTTCATAGCATAAAACCAAACTAGAGCATTGCAGCACACATTAAAAATTGTGAAGATGTGAAACTACTGGAAATTCTGGTGGAAAATAGTAATTTAAAGAATTTTTAGATTTTTGGGGTTTTTTTTAAGAAAAAAATGGTAATTTGGAAGGACAATATCTTCCATTTAGCACAGTAGTTTAGTCTACAAAATTTACATAAGTAGTGTAGGTCCAAAATCCTCTAGTGATGGTTATTGGGAAAGAGGAAGAAGGTAGTATCTGTAAGATTGCCCCCTGCATCACCTATGCTCTGGAAAAGTTCTCCATGCAAGTGTTTCATGTCCATTAAGTGTAAATTAGATGCATGCCAGAAAATATTGAGGTACTTATGTATATGGACCTGTA